>NW_018744570.1:101792-154680 GCF_001683475.1 Chenopodium quinoa | reverse complement strand
AGCATACACTCACACTATCGTCGTAAGGCATACAAGCTAAGGTCATGCAATAATCAATCACCTAATGACTATTCCTAAGTCGCACTATCGTCACGATTTAGTTCACGTCATTCAACCACAACATGCATATGGCCATAAACATGGAGTGGCTAATAAGTATAAGCACAAGGAAGATTTAATCACAAATATTCCAAATTAACCTAGCCTAGCATACATCAAACTCAAAGCATATCTTCACCAAACCCCTAGCAACAAGAAACTACTCACTAGTCATAACTACAACTACAATCATACTAAGCAACATTATAACCAATGAAATAGTAAGAAAGACAAAGTTTTTATCAACTAAACTAACAAAGGTAGAAACTTTAATCATAAAAACAAGAGAAAATGGAGAAATATACCAAAACCTTCATTGAAATCCAAAATAAAGAGCCATACAACATTCAATCTCCAAGTTTGACCATACATCAATGTTGCAAAATTACTTCTTCAAAAACTAAGAGTAAAACTAATGTTGATGGACAATGAAAATTACACTAAAAACTATCTAGATTGTTCAATACAAAAGTGGATAAAACAAAAACCTAGAAAAATTCCTTAAAAGCTCTCCTCTAAGGTTTCTATGCTGAATAATATCCCTATGATAGAATGTTGTCCCCCCCTTAGCCGTTTTGCCTCCCTCTTTTAACTTGGGCTAAAATCGGGATTTGAATCAGCAGTAGAGAGGCGCGCCCGCGCCTAATAATGGCGCGCCCGCGCGTTAAATGATGGCGCGGCCGCTCCCCAAAATGCGCGCTCGCTCCAAAGTGGGTATTTAATGGTTGGTCCAGCTCATCAACGCGCCCGCGCTCAAGGGATGCGCGCCCGCGCTTATCGGTGGCGCGCCCGCTCCTCTAGTGGCGCGCCCGCGCCATTTGTCTGGTCTGGATTTCTTCCTGTTTTGCCCTTGTTCCTTCCATCTCCGAATCAACGGCATACACCTGCAATCATGGAACAGGAAGGCAAGGCGTAATACAACGAAAGAGGAGGGGAGTATTGAGTACCTAAACCACATGAATACACATTACGCGCCACAAAGGTAGAATACTCGAACTAGGCGGATCATAGCAAAAACATACTAAAATGGACCGAATTATTACTAAAACTACTAGAAAAGACTATCCTAAGAGCGACATAAATGTCACTCATCACCAACATGCAAAAAGGATGGTAAGTTTATTTTAAAATATCTTATATTACAAGACATATTTGTGTATTTCAATGTAACAAGGGTTTGACATGGTTAACGATTATTCCTATTTTTTTGTATCAAAGGCGGCGAAGAACAAGGGCCAGCTACCAACAGCTCCTGAGCTGTTTCTGAAGACACACTTCAAGGAGCTGCCTGGGAAAGGCACAGTGCCAGTAAACCCCACAGCTCAGCAAATTGCGGTAACAAATTCCCTAAACTTTTTTCCTTGGTTCATTATTCATGAATAGGTGTAGAGAAAGAAATAGTTCATTTGGTCATATAGGCCATAGTTGGCTCAATTTGGCTCCAAAATGCGTCCCAAACCTTAGGGAGTTGTATTTTTTTGGCATTTCAAGGCATGCACCCCTTAGACTACCTGTAACAGAGATTTTTAGAGAAAAACATAGTTCATTTGGTCAAAAACATAGAAAATGGGCAAACAATAGGTCATATAGGCCATAGTTGGCTCAATTTGGCTCCAAAATGCGTCCCAAACCTTAGGGAGTTGTATTTTTTTGGCATTTCAAGGCATGTACCCCTTAAACTACCTGTAATAGAGATGTTTAGAGAAAAAAATAGTTCATTTGGTCAAAAACATAGAAAATGGCCAAATAATAGGTCATATAGGTCATAGTTGGCTCAATTTGGCTCCAAAATGTGTCCCAAACCTTAGGGAGTTGTATTTTTTTGGCATTTCAAGGCATGTACCCCTTAAACTACCTGTAATAGAGATGTTTAGAGAAAAAAAATAGTTCATTTGGTCAAAAACATAGAAAATGGCCAAATAATAGGTCATATAGGTCATAGTTGGCTCAATTTGGCTCCAAAATGTGTCCCAAACCTTAGGGAGTTGTATTTTTTTGGCATTTCAAGGCATGTACCCCTTAGACTACCTGTAATAGAGATTTTTAGAGAAAAAAATAGTTCATTTGGTCAAAAACATAGAAAATGGGCAAAAAATAGGTCATATAGGCCTTAGTTGGTTCATTTTGGTTTAGCTTATTTGTATAACTTACTACCTCGTTTGTTCCCTTTTATATGTTTATCTTGTAGGAGGCCTACCAAAAGAGGGTTGAGGCGGCTAGCACTCAAAGGATTCAGAAGAGTCCGAATGAGCTGTACTGGGAGACAGTGGGTGGTCGGAACAAAAAAGGACGTGTGAAGGGACTAGGCGAAAGTGCTGACATGTACTATGGCAGCCAGATAGGTCGCCGACTTTCCACCTCTTCCATGCAGTACACGCCCTCCTTTGTTTCTCAGATGCAGGATCAGATTGAATCCAGGGTCCAGGCTCTTCGGGAACAAATGGAAGCCGACATGGAAGCTCGAGTTCAAGCCCAAGTTCAAGCCCAACTACAAGCCCAAATGGAAGAAATGGAGAAGAGGTTGGAAGAAAGGATGATGGGTCGGTACGCCAACGACCCATGTTCCAACGTGCGACCTCCATTTCGAGATCCCAGGGACGACGACCCGGGTTTTGGTGGAGCTGGCCAGGGCTCTCGCGCTGTTGTATAGCATTGATGAACTTAGTGTTTGTTAGTTCTAATTTTATATTAACTTAGTGTTTATTGTAAACATTGGAATTATAATCTATATATATATATATATATGTATTTTTGCACAAATTATTCAGTGAGTAATATAATATAAGAAGCAGGAATTACAGGTTTGTCCTGAAGGAAAATATATAGGCAAAATAGAAATTTATTCCGTTGCAAAGAAGAAAAGTTCCTACGGAATTATAATCCCTTGGAAAAGGAGATCTTCCGACGGAATTATAATCCCTCGGAAAAGGGGATCTTCCGACGAAATTTTAATCCCTCGGAAAAGGAGATCTTCTGACGGAATTATAATCCCTCGGAAAAGGGGACCTTTCGACGGAATAAAATCCCTCGTAACATAACCCTTTTCCGACGGAAAATTCCCTCGGAAAAGTGGGGCCTTCCGACGGAAATTTTTGTCGGAAAAGGGGAATATTTCGAGGGATTTTTATTCCGTCGGAAGGTTGTGACGGACCTCCAATTCTGATCAAACTAAGGTTCCGAGAAACTAAAATCCGTCGGTAAGGAAGTTTCCGACGGAAAATCCCTCGGTATAACCCAAATTTCCTACAAAGGTGTCTCCGACGGCGTGTTCCGACGGAAACTGGACTTTTCAACGGATTTTTAAGGTTTACCGACGAAATATTTCCCTCGTAAATTAGCTGTTTTCTAGTAGTGTGGAAAGATGTGAAACATGAATTAAAACACAAAAAGGAGGACATATCTTTGTCTGATTTGGCTACCCATCTTCAAGTTGAAGAAGGGGTTAGGGCCATGGAAAATGCTAAGGATGGGAATCCTAGCACTTCCACCATTAATGTGGTGGAAGAAGGTAAATCTAGTGCTTCAACTAGTGGAAAGAGGAAGAATGTTAATTCTTCCAAAGGAAAGTCCAAGAAGAAGAAGGACAACAACAAGTTTTCTTGTTGGGAATGCGGTAAAACTGGACACCGCAAGAAGGACTGCTACATTTTCAAGAAGAAAATGGAGAAATCCAAGGAGGGCCATGCTTCTAGTAGCAAGGACCCAACTGTCAAAGGTAATCCTTTACATGAGGTTGAATTTAATTTCGGTATGGATTTAAATGCAACGGATCCTAACATTTTTATGGTACAGGATGATGACTCATGGTGGATGGATTCAGGGGCTTCAAGGCATGTATGCAAGGTGAAGCATTGGTTCAAAACCTTTCACAAGGTTGTTGATGGTGAAGAGCTCTATATGGGGAACAACTCTTCCATCAAGGTCCAAGGAATAAGACAAGTTGAGCTAATGTTTAGTTCGGGCAATGGTATAATTCTTAGGGATGTATTATATGCTCCGGAGATTTCTAGAAATCTTGTATCTGGTCCTATCCTGAATCGACTTGGATATAAACTAGTATTTGAAGCAGATAGATGTATAATTACTGGAGGTAGCACTTTCGTTGGACGTTGTTATTTAACTCATGGATTGTTTAAACTCTCTTTAAGAGAGAAGTTTGTAATGATGGATGATGTTTGTTTAAATATTAGTAATGACAATGGTGTGAATTTGTTTTATTTATGGCATTCTAGGTTAGGTTATGTCAATTTCAATAAGTTGAATTTCATGTCTAAACTAGAGTTAATTCCACCTTGTGATATTTCTTTTAATAAATGTTCTACTTGTATGTTGAACAAGATCACTAGAACTCCTTTTAAGAGAGTTGAGAGAAGTTCTAATAAGAGAGTTGAGAGAAGTTATAATATTTTAGAACTGATCCATAGTGACTTGTGTGATTTTCACAGTACTCCTTCTTTGGGGAACAAAAGATACATGATTACGTTTATAAACGATTATTATAGGTTTTGTTATGTGTATCTTTTGCATTCCAAAGATGAAGCTTTAACAAAGTTTGATATTTATAAAAGAGAAGTAGAACTACAAGTAGAATCATTTATTAAGAAAATTAGAACTGATAAGGGAGGGGAATATTATGATCCAGCTTATTTCCAATATTTGGGTATAATTCATGAGACTACAGCTGGATATGCACCACAATCAAATGGTGTAGCTGAAAGGAAAAAACAGAACTCTTGAAGAAACGGTTAATTCCATGTTATCTTACTCTGGTTTGAGTGAAGGGTTCTGGGGTGAAGCAATGTTGACTACCTGTCACATTCTTAACCGGGTTCCCACTAAGGGAAAACAATCTACTCCTTATGAACTTTGGAACAAAAGAAAACCAAACTTGAAGTATCTCAAGGTTTGGGGTTGTAGGGCAATTGTAAGAGTGCCTGACAACAAGAAAAGAAAGCTCGGTGAAAGGTTCTTAGATTGCATTTTTATAGGTTATGCTGAGCATAGCAAAACCTATAGGTTCTACATAATAGAACAAAATGACTATATATCGATTCATTCGGTTATTGAGTCAAGAGATGCCATTTTTGATAGAAACTGTTTTTCATCAATGAGTAGACCTGAGGATCTACAGGTTAGTGCCAAAGGAAAGGAGATTATTGATTTTGATGATCAACTTGAATGTTCTCCTAATAATGAGGATAAGACTCCTCATGTTAGAAGAAGTAAGAGACAAAGGAAACCTAAGAACCCTCTTGATGACTTTATAATTTATTTAGTTGAAGGGTCTAGGGATGTCCTTAGTTCCACTACTCCATATTGTTTCAATGTGGATAGTGAACCAAAGACTTATAGCGAGGCCATATCTTCCCAAGATAGTGCATTTTGGAAGGAAGCTATAAATGATGAGATGTATTCCATCATGGGAAATAATATTTGGGTCATAGAGGATTTACCTCCCGGTTGCAAACCTCTTGGCTGCAAGTGGATTTTCACTAGGAAAAGGAGGCCGGATGGCTCCATAGTGAAATTTAAAGCCAGATTGGTTATCTGGTGTTGATTATTTCGATACTTATGCACCAGTTGCAAGAATTACCTCCATAAGGTTATTGATTGCAATGGCTTCGGTATATAATCTAGTGATTCATCAAATGGATGTCAAAACGACATTCTTTTATGGAGATCTTGAGGAAGAAGTGTACATGAAACAACCCGAAGGGTTTGTTTTGGAAGGACAGGAAGATAAGGTGTGTAAATTGGTTAAGTCATTGTATGGACTTAAACAAGCACCAAAGTAGTGGCATCGAAAATTTGATGACACGATTTTGTCCTTTGGATTCAAAGTGAATTAAGTTGATAAGTGTATATATAGCAAATTTGATGACAAAGGTCATGGTGTCATCATTTGTCTATATGTTGATGATATGCTTATCTTTGGTACAAGTCTTCAACAAGTAGAATTGACCAATGAATTCTTATCCTCATCTTTTCAGATGAAGGATTTGGGGGAGGCGGATGTCATCTTGGGCATTAAGATCATAAGGGACAATGGAAGACTTATTCTAAGTCAATCTCATTACATTGAGAAGATGATCAAACAGTTTAATATGTTTGATAAGTGTCCTGTAAACACCCCCATGGAACCTAATATTAAATTAGTTAAGAATTCGGGGAAAATAATTTCTCAATTAGAATATTCAAGGATAATTGGATCCTTGATGTATGCCATGACAAGTACAAGACCAGATATTGCATCAGCTGTGGGAAAACTTAGTAGATTTACTAGTAACCCGGGTGCACAACATTGGTTTGCAGTTCGGGGGGTCTTGAGGTACCTTAAGGGTACGTTGGATTATGGTTTGTCTTATAGTGGATTTCCTTCGGTTTTAGAAGGATATTCTGATGCAAGCTGGATCACTTACAAAGAGGATGACTCTTCTGTAAGTGGTTGGGTGTTCATGTTTGGGGGAGGTGCCATTTCATGGTCTTCCAAGAAACAAACTTGCATTTCCGATTCCACTATGGCAGCGGAGTTTATTACTCTTGCCTCAGCTAGTAAAGAAGCTGAGTGGTTGAGAAATCTCATGTTAGAGTTGCCTTTATTGTTTAAGCCAATGTCACCGGTGGCAATTCATTGTGATTCGAATTCGGCTTTAATAAAGGCATATAGTCAAGTGTATAATGGTAAGTCTCGGCATATTTCACTTAGGCATAGCCTAGTGAAAGAGCTTATCAATGATGGGGTCATAAGTCTTGACTATGTTCCAACAAAATTGAATTTGGTGGATTGCTTTACTAAAGCAATGCCAAGGCATTCCACCATATTTGCTTTGAATGGAATGGGTTTATGTCCAAAAACACAAACTTGTGAAATCCAATCTAACACTTGAAGAAACATCAAGTCTTAGATTCAATGTGGTTGAATTGCATTTTTTATGTTTGTTAGCAATGTTCTGTGACCCATGTTTCTATGTTACTTGTGATGTGTAAGGTAGGATCTATTTAAATTTCTCAAAGATCTAGAGTTTAGAAGCTCTAGATGACGGTGTCTTGTCACAAGGGCACTATTACGTATATGAGAGCCTACCTATATAAGTTCGAAGTTTAGCCGCTTCAAGAAGTTTAGATGGACATATAGACTTTGATGAACTTATGAAAGATACGGACACATGGCTGTATAAAAGTGTCAAGTGATGATAAATTCGATTTGTCTTGTGTGTACTTCACCTTTGAATGGTTGGATATATTCGTGTGATTCAATCCATATGGAAATCACGGGATATGATCATTGTTAAGTGTGTTGTACTAGGTGTCAATTCAATCCAAAGAGACATTGGCATTGATGCATGAGATGTGACTTATTTGACAAAAGTGGAGAAGGTTTTAAAATACACACTCTAAATGGGTGAGGATTGTTAGGAATTTAGAGTGTGGTAGAAGAGAACCCTCTCCTTGGAATGGAGAGGCCGCGGCTGGGAAGCCACGGAAAGCCGCGCCCGTGGAATGGTGGCCGCTCCCGCGGCATGGGCGCGGCCAGGCATCTCCAAAAAATTGGGTGAAATCTACGATTTTCCTGTCCGCGCCCACGGGCTGAATTGCTGCGCCCGCGGGGTCGTGAGGAGCGCCTGCTCCTCCTTGTTTTGCGTTTTTTATGGCAGTTGCGGTTTTCATACGTTCTTTTAATTGGTGAAATCAAAAGAAGTTGTAATTCTGGTTTTTTGCTTTCTCTGATTTTCCTCTCTAAGATTTTCACTCTTCTTCACAATTTCACTAAGAAACTTGCAATCTCTTTTTGAAATTCTCTATCAATTAAGTTTATTTTGAGAATTTGATCATCTTTCTAAAATTCTTAGTGCAAAGATTGTAGTGTTTGTCTATTGTATCTCAAAGTGATTTTCCGATTTCAACTTAAGCATCGTGGTGGGGGAAATAATCACTTTAGGAAAGTGTTTACACGCCTTAGACAAGTATCCGGTATTGAAGACTCACGTGGTCCTTGGTATTCTCACATTCTTGTTGATTTCATTGGCTTGGAGTAGAGGCAAGTTTAGTATCTTTCATATTAGTGTTTTTCCTTGTAATTTCTGATTACATTGATATTTTGGTGTTTGGTTTGTAATACTTTAATTAGTATTGGTTGTTGTATAATTAGATTGAAATTATACACTGTTTAGGTTTTGTTCCACCATCTTTAAGTAATTCTTATTGTATTGAATTGATGAAAACCTAACACAACATTTGCCTTCTCTTCATGATACTAGATTTCCAAGTCGTAATCCTTAATCAACTCCAACTATCTCCGTAGTCTCATGTTCAACTCGTTTTGAGTGAATATGTACTTTACACTCTTGTGATTGGTGAAAATCCTACATGTCACTCAATACAAGTAGTGTCTCCAAATCTTCAAGGCAAACACAATTGCGACTAACTCCAAGTCGCGGGTCGGGTAATTCACCTCATAAGGCTTCAACTGTCTCGAGGCATAAGCAATCACCTTTCGATTTTGCATCAACAAACAACCTAACCCGAACTTTGACGCATTACTATACACCTCATATTGTTTACTTCCATCAGGCAGGGCTAACACAGGTGCCGTAGTCAACTTTTCTTTTAACGTATGAAAATCCTTCTCACAATCTGGAGTCCGCTTGTACTTACATTACCTTCTCATCAAGCTCGTCATAGGCCTTGCAATTCTCGAGAAATCCTTAACAAATATCCTATAATAACCTGCTAGCCCAAGAAAACTCCGAACATCTGACACACTCCTCGAGGTCGGCCATTCACTTACCGCCTTTACCTTTGCTTGATCAACCGATACTCCTTCCTTAGAAATCACATGACCTAAGAAAGCTACCTTCTCCATTCAAAACTCGCATTTTGAGAGTTTGGCATACAGTTGATGTTCTCTCAAGGTTGAAAATACCTTCCTCAAATAATCCTCATGCTCATCCCGGTTCTTCGAATACACCAAAATATCATCGATAAACACCACAACAAACTTGTCCAAGTATGGCCTAAAAATTCGGTGCATTAAATCCATAAAAACAAAGGGTGTATTGGTTAACCCAAATGGCATTACAGTGAATTTATAGTGACCATAACGAGTCCTAAAAGCACTCTTTGGAATGTCTGACTCTGCTATCCTCAACTGATGATACCCTGACCTTAAATCGATCGTCGAAAATATTTCTAATCCCTTTAACTGGTCGAACAGATCATCAATCTTAGGCAGCGGGTACTTGTTTTTTACTGTCACATTGTTCAACTCTCAGTAATCTATGTACAACCTCAAGCTTCCATCCTTCTTCTTCACAAACAAAATTGGTGCACCCCATGGTGATGAACTAGGCCGAATATATCCTTTCTCTAAAAATTTATCTAACTGAGTCTTCAACTCTTTTGTCTTTGCCGAGGCCATTCTATATGGAGCCTTTGAAATAGGTCATATCCCGGGCACTAAATCTATGATAAATTCAACATCCCTCACAGGTGGCATCCCAGGAATTTCCTCAGGAAAAACATCGAGAAATTCATTCACTACTGGAATATTCTCCCGTCTTGTCTATGTCCTTCTTCTATCTTTTGGACACTACACATATACAGTGGATATCCTTTTGCTACACACTTCTTAAGTTGCAAAGCAGATATGATCTTTAATCTTGGTTTCTTCCCTTCCCTTCGGTAGGTTACCCTAACTTTGTCTGAGCCACACAACGTGACCTTTTGGGCCTCACAATCGATTTGGGCTTTGTATTTACCCAACCAGCCCATCCCCAAAATGACATCGAGATCTTGTAAGTCGAGCTTGATTAGATCGGATGGAAATTCTACTTTAGAAATGACAAGAGGTACACCCTAATGCATCTTAGTGTAACTCATCACCTCCCCTGATGGGATAGTAATATCTAAGGAAATGGGAACTGGACTTTCTAACTTGAGTTTACTTACTAAAGTTCTAGAAATAAAAGAGTGAGACGCCCCTGAATCAAACAAGACTTTAGTAGACATTGAACAAATAAAGATATTGCTAATTACCACATCTGAAATAGTTGCAGCCTCACGGCTATTCATTACGAACACACGACCTTTGGGAGCAGCTCCACTGTTGTTGTTGGGTCCAGGCTTAGGAATGAATCCGCTGGGCTGAGATGGCTTGGGTTAGTTCTTCTTATCTTAGGGTTTACCCGACTTCTCATCAGAGACCTTCTTGTAACACTCATACTCACGGTGACCTAGCTTTTGACAATAGTGACAAGTCACTAGGTTTCCCTCACAATCCCTTCATGGGTGGTTTTTCCCATATCTTTTGCAAAAATAGGTTCTCTTAAGTTTGTTTCCATTCCCTCGGTTCCCATTTCTCCTTTTAAAATTACCCTTGTTGTCCCTTTTCCCATTTAAATTCCCATTAGGATTCCCCTCAACCTTGGGTTTCTTCTCACCCCCATTGAAAGTCCCACTAGTCTTCCTCTTTTCCCTAGAGAAGTTTCCCTCTAGCTCTCTCTCCTTGATCCCATAAAGGTGTGCTGCTCTCCGATAAACTTCATCTAAGGTTTCAAAGGTCACTCCTCCTAGTTTCCCTTGAGGGTCAAAGTCAAACCTTACTCAAACCTCTGGGCCTTAAGTGCTTCAGTTTGTACTACCTCAGGTGAAAATCTCATTAACTCAATGAACTTGCTATAATACTCATTTATTGTAATTCTCCCCATCCTAAGGTTGGTAAACTCCATACATTTTTGTTTCCTCAAATAGGCGGGGTAAAACTTCTCTTTTAAAGCTTCCTTAAATTCAGCCCACCTAAAGTTAGGACTACTTATCAAGTCATCTCTCCTTTGACTTCACCACAAATCGGCTTCCTATCTAAGGTTATAAACAACATTATTGACTCTTAATTCCTCAGGGCAATTGATAGCATCAAAAAGTTTATCAAACTCTCTCACCCAATTTTCTAAGCTTGTAGGGTCCACTTTGCCAAGGTAAGTGGGTGGTTTGGCCGCACTACTCTCTTTAAAATTTTCCCAAAAGCATCAAGATCATTATGGGCTTTTCCTTGATTTAAAACGATACTGGCTATGTTTTCGGTTATTTTGGTTTGCCTTTTAATGACAAAGTTGACTTTGGAACTACTCCCTCTCCTAATCCGTTGCCTAGGAGACATGGTCCTGAATAATGTGGTAATTAAGCACAACGAATTTACAAACAAATTATTCATCCATCCAATAAAGACTCAGAGATGTGATAACTTTATTGTTCACAAAAATATCTTGAGTACTAAACGTTCTTCAAATTAACTAATAAGCCTAAAATTTCCATTTAAAAGAAACTATAGGTAACATCTTGAAATACATCGTCACAAGATTTCATCATAATTTGCATACAATTATAACACACAAATCAAAAAACACTTCACCATATAATTAGTATAAGAGTGATGTAATTCACCTTTCAATCATTTCCAATTTAGGGATAGTTATCGTGTAATTCATGAACATTCGATATACCTTGGAATATAAAAATTCCCAAATCTTGTTGTATTTCAAAATTTAACTCAAACCTTATACTCTAAAAATATAATTTGGGCGTTTGCTTAGTCCATATGCACATAATTCACGTAAAGTTTGAAATCATTTTTGAATACGTTTCAAACTTTTTGATTACGAAAATATTATATAGTTATAAGTTGAATACTTGATTCATAATGTGGATTAGTTGGACCAATGAGATCCCAAGTAGGAGAGGTTAAGGTCGATGTCACCCTGTGCCCAAGTCCTGCCTAGCCAGAGCTCACCGCCAATCCAACAATCCTCACTATTAATCTTTCTTCAAAATAGAAAGTAGTTTTTACTTAAATACTGAATATATACTTGAGGAAAACAAATGCGAAACTCTATCCTATATGCTCTTCTTAGGTCTACCCATCAGTTTAATTTTCCCATTTTAATCTTTTTAACACCCGAAATCTAATACCACTTTGTAATACCCCAAATTACTCTCCAATAATAATAATCGTAATGCAACTTTAGGGAGTAACTTGGGGATATTACCACCACGTGATAACTTAAGGCTTAACAGAGACTTGCAGGGGAAGAAAAGTACTTATCTTTTATTATTATTATTATTAATAGTTCAAAACATTTCCGAAGTAACTAAAATACTTATACTAGGTTTCAACACTAAATTGAACTAGGTGATCACTGCCCATCGCCCCCAATGCAGCATTTAGTTCACGTTGCCTGTTCATCATTACTTATCTACGCATCATTAATGATAAGCAGGGCCAAGCCAAAACAAAAGAGAAATACGTATTAGCAAAGTGCTAAGTATGTACAAATTCTAGACATGTAAAATCAATTTAGTTAATTAAACATGCTTTTGAAAGATCCGAATTTAATAAATCATAATTTATTCAAACCACTCATGAATAGAAATTTTCGTATTAAAACGTATCAATTTCCGCAATCGACATTTTCAAAAGAGAGTTTCAAATAGAAGAGAATATGGGTTCAATAATCCTCATTTTCGTAAATCATTTTTCCACCTAAGTGTGCACACCCCCCAAGCTAGTAACTCCTTTACGTAGTGCTATCAAGGGGAAAGACTAGGTCATACATAGCCCATAGTCTTCACTTTTATCTCCGCATAGTGGGAGTCGAAATTCAAAGATCCAATAAATAAATCTGATAGATATTTATAAACTCTCAATATCCCATACCCGGGATAATTTAAACAATAAAAAGTTCCTTTTTAATCTTGAATATCAATCCAAGTTTATAATCAACCATATAAAATATTTAAACATTTAAGATAAAAAAACTATAAACATGCTCACCGAAATATATTTCATAATCATTCAAACATGGTTTGAAATTACTTTAACATGTAAATCGCGTTGCATATAAAAGTCACTTTATAACAGATCTAGCCACATGTACGTACCTTGATCTTTGCATACAAGTACGGAACTTCTAATTACGAACCTTAAATTCCTCCTATAATAAACCAATAATCCTAATCAAATATAATTCTTTTCAACCCATAGCCATAAGGACTTAAAATATTGACCCTGACTTAGTTGTGTATGAACAATTTGTTTAACTCTTTGTAAAATCAATAATTATTTATAATTCAAAGTTTGAAACCTTGAAATATCAAGACAAGTTGTAGAATTTTATAGGAAGTAACATTAGTAATAAATACAAACACAGTAGTCATAATAGTTATAGTAGTAGTAAACGTAATGATAGTGATAATAACAAAGTACTACGTAATATTGTTTGGGTCTAATATACTCAAATTGGGCCGGTCCACAAATGATTCAATTACAAATCCCAAAAGAAGGTTCAACTCTTCTAATACATGCTAAGTCAGTCAAAGGCCCGGTCAACATGGCAAGCCCATTTGACCTGAAGGCCCAATTTTTCCATTTAAGTAGGGTATAAAAGCCTTGACCTCTCTCTCTCTCTCTCAATTCATTCACTTCAAGCCTCAAGCATTAATTCTTTTGCATAGACTTCTCTCTCTAAACACTGTACAGACTTCGGCATCTAAGGCGCCTTCCTCGGCACAACCCCCGAGGCCAGTTTATGTGTGTTTCCTGTGTAGGAAATCCTCTTCCCAGTCATCACTTGGGTCGAGTTCAGTCTTCAGCCCACAAAAAAGGTCCAAACGAAGGACCCATTGTTTTCACCCGAAAAAATTTGGCGCTGTCCGTGGGGAAGACATTGAAAAACAAGCCAAAAATCCACCATCTTAGCAACATGACTAAGAGCGGAAGAGTGCCAAGGGCACCAAAAAGAATGGTCCTCCTTCCTTGAAGTAAGGCTCAATTCCATCTTCACCTTTGAAGAAGGGACCACCTTCTCCATTATCTTTCGAGGCTACCTCGTCAGGGAATGTTGCCTCGGACAGGTCACCTCGTAACACGGGTCAACCGTCCAACTCTTGGCGGCCGAGCCGGTCAAATGCTAGGAGTCCAACTCCTAGGGGCCATTCACAATCTCGTCTAGAGGGGACGCCCCAAACGGGTTCCACTTTGGAGGAAATGGCAAGAGCCCTTGCTACCTTCATGGACTTCATGAAGGCTCAAGCGAATCAGCATCTCCCGCTTCCTGCTCCCTCGGTACACGGTGACTCCATACAGCAACCAAGGTACCCAAGGAGGAGAACAGGGAAAGAGGAGGGAGAGCGAGTTCCATCTTTTAAGTAGCTCGAACATTGGGATGAAGATACTTGGAGAGCTGAACGGGAAAGAAAAAGAAACCCCCTATTCTTCGAGAGGTCCGAACCCCAAAGCTTCAAAAGAAGCAATACCGCATCCACGCGGCAAGGGTCTGCCCGCTAAAACGTTCACGAACGTATCGGCCTTAGGGAGGGGAGCGTACACAGTCGCCTCACCTACCTTGAAGGGACCGCACCTTACCTTGCACCGTCCTAGCCGAGGACGAAAACCACTTTTACCTCTTTCAGAAGGGGAAGCATGGTTCCAACGGTTGGGAACAAAAGGAAGGCAGTGATGGGTCCCTTCAGTTCCCCATTCCAGAGCTGGATTCTGGAACATGTGCCGACGGTGAAAATCCCGGCACACATCACATATGATGGTACTTCGGATCCGAAGGACCACATTGCCTTCTACGAGGGGCACATGTACCTAAACCCCAAGTGCTAACCACGACGTCATGGTGAAAATACTTTCCAACTACTCTCAAATGTGTTGCACAAGCGTGGATCACCAAGGAAGTAAAGGAAGGTTCGATAATTGGTTGGAAAGATCTTTTCAACAAGTTCAAGAGCAAGTTTTGTACGCTAAACCACCGAGAGAAAACAACTGCAGAAATGATGAGTTTACAATAGGGGGAGGACGAAAGCCTCCGAGATTATCGGAATCGCTTTAGCAATGAGTCATCCAGAATCACAAGTCTAGACCAAGGGCTAATCGTTTTCGCGCTGTGGAACGGGCTGCAAGCTGGAAAATTCCTTGACTTTATGGTCATGCACACCCCGCAAACCTTGGAGGAAGCTCTTGATGCTTCGGATAAGTACATCCAAGCCGAAGAGTAGAACAAAACCAATTCCCAATCTCAAACTAGGACTGGTAAGGCAAAAGGACAACAGTCCGAAGGCAAAAGCCACAGAACCGTCCTCGGCAGCTGAGCCGAAAAAAGAAAAAACCCCATTCGTAGGGAAATACGAATCCTACACTCCTCTCGCTCTTTTGTGTGCTAAAATTTACAGCATAACAAAGAACGAAGAGAAGTAGAAGTAGCCGAGGCCACTTCCATCGTGGCATCAAAATAAAAATAAAGACCGATGGTGTGAAATCCATGAGTCTCCTAGACATCACACCGAGGATTATATCCAGCTGAGAGATCGGATCGAGGATACGGTTGGGCAACTTGAAAAAATATCTCGCGGATCGCCGCGAAGAGAAAAAAACGGAGCAAGACTCTCAGCTGCAATTGGACTTTAATCGGAAAAAAGATAAGTCGCAGGATAAAGAGCATCTTGACATCCTTGTCATTTCTGAGGGGACGAGCTCCCGAAATGCTCGAAAGCGCCACTTGAGGAGTCTGACCCATCAAGTCAACCAGGCCTCCATCCGAGGTCCATAGTCTCCACTGCCGAACATTATGTTCACAGCCAAAGACTGCCGGGGGGTGGCATACCCCCCATTATGATCCGCTGGTAATCATCACGGGGATTGCTAACCACGACGTCTGGCGAACCCTTGTCGACAGTGGCAACAGAGCAAACATCCTGTTTCGGGATGCTTTCGACTAGCTGAAGCTGCAGTCTAAGGACCTTCGTCCAGTATCCTACCCGGTATTTGGATTTAACGGTTCTGAGACATATCCGGATGGGAAAATCACACTTCCCATCACCATCGGCAGAAATCAAGAAGCTCGAAACATGATGGCCGAATTTTTTGTCATGGACGTTCCATCTATTTATAATGTGATCATGGGGAGACCCATGATCCATCAGATTCAAGGAGTGGCCTCCACATACCATCAAATGATGATATATGTTTCTGACGAGGGCCACCCCGAAAGAATTCAGGGAAGCCAAGAGGCTGCCCGAAAATGCAACTACCTCAAGCCATCCAAAGAACGTCGTGAAGACAAGGATGATGAGGAAAAAGAAAAAGAAATAGTTTGAAGCACCAAGAAGAAGAAGGGCTTAAGTGCTTCGGCCCAAGGGACCCTTGCCCAAGAAAAATCTAAGGGGAAAGGAAAGGCCAGCTCCTCATTTGAACCAAATAATTCAGAAAGCCAGCCGAAGTTTAGGATGCCTGCCGACATCGATAGCAGGCTAGATTGTGAAGAGTCCCGTTCCAAAGCAATGGAGCTGGATCAGCAAACTGAGTCAATTGAGTTGACCGAATGAGACCCAGAAAAATGTGTCAACATTGGGCTTGGACTCCATCCGAACATCCGAGTTGAACTTTTTCAACTCCTTTAAGACAACAAAGATGTGTTCTCTTTCTCAGCAGCAGATCACATGCCTGAGATTGATCCGAACCTCATCTCCCACAAGCTGAACGTCGACCCCACCTTTCGACCGGTTAAGCAAAAGAAGCGTAATTACTACGCTAATAAGAACCGAGACATCGCAGCCAAAGTCAAAAAACTTCTGGATGTAGGTTTCATCGAACCCTGTAAATATTTGGAATGGCTGGCCAAGTGGTGATGATTTAGAAGGCAAATGACACTTGGAGAATGTGCGTTCACACGGACCTAAATAGGGCCATGCCGAGGATCGATCAGCTAGTCGACTCGACAAGTGGCCATGCTCTGCTTAGTTTCATGGTAAAATTCTCGGGGTATCATCAGATCTTCAGGCACCCTGATGACCGAGCAAAAACGGCATTCGTTACAAACGTCGGGGTGTTCAACTATAAAATGATGCCCGTCGGATTGGAAAATGTCGGGGCAACATATCAAAGGCTGGTTGATTAGGTCTTCGCCGAGCAAAAAGGCCGTAACATGGAAGTCTATGTTGACGATTCCATCTTCAAAAGCAAAGAGGACAAGGACCATGTCGCAGACCTGGCTGAAACCTTCGCCACCCTCAGAAAGCACTAAATGAAGTTAAATCTGAAGAAGTGTGTCTTCGACGTGAAGTCAGACAAGTTCTTAGGCTTCATGGTCAGCAAAGAGGGATATGATGTCCAGTGCCTCACTCGAAGAATGGCAGCCTTGTCCAAGTTCCTCTTCAGAGCCTCGGACAAGGGGTTAGCCTTCTTCAAAGTGTTGAAACTCCAAAAAACCAATGAGCTCGTATGGGAAGATGAGCAAAAAGAGGCCTTCAAGCAGCTCCGTGAGCACCTGGCTCAACTCCCAACGTTGGCTTATATGTGCTAGTTAGCCCTGCCACCATAAGCGCGGTTTTGCTGAAGGAAGAAGACACAGTCCAGAAGCCGATCTACTTCGTCATCCACACTCTAACGGATGTCGAGACCTGCTACCCCCTGCTCAAAAAAGTTACCTATGTAGTTGTGGTAGCCACTCGGAAGCTGAGGCCCTATTTTGATTGTCATCAAATAGTGGTCTTAACTGATCAGCCGCTGGAAAAAGTGCTCAGCAAAGTGGAAAAATCTAGTAGGCTGGCAAAGTGGGCCTTCGAACTCACTGAATTCAGCATCAGCTACCGGCCGAGGACAATGATTAAGGCACAAGCTCTAGCCGACTTTCTAGCCGAATGCTCATACCAGGATACACTAGACGAAGAAAAGAAGACCTGGACTGTTTTTATGGATGGATCCTCTACCGTAAATGGTTCGGGGGCGGGGGTAGTACTTACCTCGCTTGAAGGCAAGTCCTTCGAGTTTGCACTCAAATTTTCATTCCGAGCTTCTAACAACGAAGCAGAATATGAGGCAGCGATTGCTGGCCTAGAGTTATGTATATAGTTGGAAGCCGAGCATGTATGCCTAAAAACTGACTCTCAGCTCATTGCAAATCAAATTTGAGGCAAGTACGAGGCGAAAGAGCCCTCGATGATTGCTTACCTTGTAAAAATCAAAACGATAATTGCGAGGCTAAGAACTTTTGAAGTTGAGCTGCTCCCAAGGGGTCAGATTGCACAAGCCGATGCACTCTCCAAACTTGCAAGTTCAACTTTAATCGAGCTGAATCGATCTGTTTATGTGGAGGTGCGGCGAGAAAGAATTGTCGACGAAGCAACTGAAGTCTGCTGCGTCGCACATGAACCAAGCTGGATGGATCTCATCCTAGCTTACAAACTTCGAGGAGAAATTCTTGAAGACAAAAACTTGGCCTCCAAATTAAAGCGAATCAGCAAGATTCGTCGTCTTTAGAGGATAGCTGGTGAAAAAATCCTTCTAAGCCCCATTACTGAAATGTGTGGGACCAACGAATGCTGACTACATCCTTCGGGAAATCCTGCTCGGTATATGCGGGAGCCACATCGGGGGGAGAAATTTGGCCCACAAGGCATTAAGGGCAAGTTATTAGTGGCCCACCATGATCCTAAATGCTAAGGAGCTGGTCAGAAAATGCGAAAAATATCAAAAATTCGCACCAGTTATCCATTAGCCAGTGCGAGATCTCTAGCCGATTCTGAATCCTCTTCCATTTGCTCATTGCGGTCTGGATATTTTGGGGTCGTTTCCTGCTGCCCCGTTCCAAAAAAGATGGCTGATAGTCGACATCGACTACTTCAGCAAATGATTGAGGCCGAGGCAGCCTCAAACATCATAGAGCAAACTATCCGGAAATTTATCTGGCAGAATATTATCACTCGCTTTGGAATTGCGAAGGTCTTTGGCTTCGATCATGGGAGGCAATTTGACAATCTACCGTAGAGGCAGTACACTGACTGTAGGGAATATTTCAAACATCAACTTTGAGCCCCACTGTGATCATGCATTTAAGCATGGTGGCGTCCAAAGGGAAGAAAGCTAGAGTAAAAGAGTCGCCAACAAGTTTTAGGAACTTGTAAACCGTCCACGGGTGTGAAGGTTACACCCCAGATCACAGAGATCGCTATATCTATAGTGGTCCAGAACCATGACTGGATGTTCAGGGATGATGGTACGAATCCAACCTAAAAGAGATTGAACCCGCCCTTAATAGGCCTATACTTAATTCTTATGATATTCATGTGCGCTATCCGATCAACATACATACAACAAGTTAGTCTAAACCTGTTTAATCTATGTTGGTTGATTATTAATGCACAAATAAACCTATTATTGGCGATCACTTGAATTAAAATCATATTAGCCCAAAACAAATTATTAATTATTTTATTAGGCGTAATTTCAAGTACAAATTCCCTTTAAACCTGCAAGAAAAGGGGCGTGATCAAGCAATAACAATAAATCATAAATAATCAAGCAATGTAATTATTAATGACACAACAGTCATCATAATCTCATCAGTAGTATAATTATCAAGATCCTAGGCATGATACTAAACGGATTAATAATATACCCTAGCATGTCACTAAATAATAAAGATCAAAGTTATATCCCAAACATGATACTAGCAAGCAAGATATTATAAATATTAAAATAACACCCTAACATGATACTAGAAATCAAAATCAACATCCTAACGAGATACTAGAAATCATAAAGACATCCTAACATGATACTAGGAATTAAAATAATATCATAAACGTGATTTCTATATCAAAATCTAAGGAATAAGGATAGTAGATCTACTCACTTTGTTGCCTCGTATCTCTTTCTATCAAAACAATACACACGTTAGTCACTTTAAGAAAGATCAAATAAAATAAAATAAATAAATCAAATATGAATGGAAATAGAGATTTGGGACCAAACCCTCAAAACTATCAACCTTGCACGTTGAGGTCGAAGGCAACTTCGAGAAGGGCTTGGAATATTCAAGTCTCGCAAAGGACGTATGGTGTGTGATGCGTTTAGGCTAAGGCTAAGAAAGAGAGAGAGAGAGAAAAGCTTACAACTTAGAGATTAGATGATGATTGTTGGTGAATGAAAACGGAGGAAATATTCCCCTATTTATAGAGAAAAAACGATCGAAAAGATTAGAAAACGATCCGAATTCCATCCGGAATAAAACAGGTTTCATTGCGTCGCGATGAGGATATCGATGCACGATATTTTCCTCGCTGTGCGATGGATCCATCACTGCACGATGCTTTTCATAAGATAAGACTCGTACAGAATCCGACTTCCAATAAAATTGGGTTAGTCGAATATTCGTACTTATCCTCATTTTATCATAATTAAATCTATTAAAAACACTCGTTTTATTCGAAATAAAATTCTTAATCATTATCTTTTCAAAACAGGATAATTAGAATCTAAAACAACCTTCTAGAAGATTCTAGAAGATTAAGATTAATCCTAATGGTTTAGAAATACAGTTAAGATAAATGTACCCTCCACATGATCATTGGGTCCGCATATAAAGCTTGGTTTGGGCGCATTTTAGTATTTTGGCCATAACGTCCTCATTATAACTCGGATTTGAGCTTATAATATATCGTTGGAAAGCTCTTTTCAAGACCCATATAACTACACAATTATTGGACCCAGATTATAAACCAAACTAAACTAAATTGGACGTTTTCATAAATAGGTAATGAAAATAATGATTTTAGAAATACGAAATGAATGAAAACATTTTAGAAAAGAGATTAGAAAAGGAGAAATTCACGAAACTCTTCAACTCTTCACCTAAATCGATAATCAATGACATGAAAGGTACTTATCACCGATTTTAGTTTTTGGGGAGAAACAATTAGGTGTCTACACTGACCAATTCGGCATCAAGTTGGCCTACTCTGCGCTTTTCCATTCATAAAGTAACTGTTGGGTTTCGTGATGTCTAACACCACGCGGAAGGAAACCCGCCCAAAATCCGCACACAAATTAAAGTAACTAAGCATATTAAAACCTTAATCACATGATTAACAAGAAGAGAGAGAAAGAATCATTACCCTTGAAGCGTGCTTCGCTCTTACTTAGAGCTCGGACTTGAAAGCGTAGAGTCCCGCAAATGCGCAAACTTCCAATGGCTAACACCCTCGCTACCGAACCGAGCCGGCCCCTACCCCAAAGCTTAGTCGGGGCTAGACCAAAAATATCTTGGAGTTATTAGAACAAAGGTTTTCTCTTCTTGGAGATCCCTTAAAGTTCACCAACTCAAGTGAAAATCTCAATATCCCATGATGGGTATTTATAAAGAAATCTCCTCAAGAATTCCCATCATCTTTCAATGTGGGATAGTTGGTAAAGTAAGTAAAACATGAATTAATTTAATTCTAAATTAAATTAAAAGTCTGAAACAATAATCAAATGACAAGTGTCATCACATAAAGAGGGAGCAGGTAAGGACCACAAACCCATCCTTGGAGGGCAAGCATAAACCCACTAACCCCATGTGCATGGCACAGTTGGTAAACGCAAGGAAGACCGGCCTCAACCCTTGGGCTCGAAGGCATGCCCAAATGGCAGCCTTTCCCTTGGCTGGGCCTGCTACCATGCCGTAATTTTAGCACGATATATTATTTGATTATTTTTCTTGTCTTCGTTGATTCCTAAAATCAACTCGACGCTCACGTTTCGACGCTCTAAGCTCGTAATCCGACGTCTTTGTTTGTAAAACTCTAATAACTCATTTAATCCTTCGGATTAATTCATCGTTTCGGTTCGGTTACACGATTGGGTTTGACCCGAAGGGTTCAGTCAAGATTAAGCTGTAATATTAATTATCATTAATATTACTGATCGGAAGCGGCCTCCAGGTAGGCATACCGATCACTTGACCTCACTAAATAAATACCTTTCTAATTAATTTCGAACCCTCTATCGGAATAATACACTTGTTCGAAGGACACCATTCCTTTTACTCTCCCACTTGCCCTTCCGGACAAGTGTGCTAATTGTGTATAACCTTTTTACAATGTCACTTAATGTCTCTTCATGAAATATAAGGTAAGATTCTTCGTCATCCTTATTACATCTAGAAGTGTTTCTCGATTTCCGAGTTCGACTGTCAATAAGCAGATGATTTCTAAAATCCATCTGAGCACGGCCATGCATTATCACAGTCTCGCTCTTCGATAGGCCTTGTTAACAACAAAGACATGTTCCCTATTGTTAACAGGGGGACATTCCAAGTCTTGCATTGTTATCTTCCCTTACTAAGAGCCCTAGCTGCCCAACTTTTCCCTATATAATCCCCTTTTACAGTAGAAGTTTGACAACATCAAAGCGAACTAGTACTCAAACAAGAGAACTAACAACACTCATGGTCGAGGAAAGAGGTTCTGATAGCCATAATGAGCGATATACTTATGACGATTGTTAAATCTCTTAAAGTATTCTCATAGGTTGATCCGGCATAGTTCCAAACTGATACCTGTGCAAATGATTTATGATAATTTTGTCCTTGTAACACAAGAAACGGTGCTATAAATCATACTTCACACTAATCTCACCCGGTCATTAGTCGTCCAACTTTCAAATGACCTCAATTAGGGATAATTTCGATATGATATTCAACGTTCACTTAATAGGTGTTTCGTTATCCAAGACATGGTCTTGATACCCTATTTTGAATGTTCAAATCGAATGGACTCATTATTTAATTCTAAACCACAATTAAATAGAAATGGAATAATAATTTACAGAAAAATTAAATTACTCCATAAATGAATGGTTTAACATGGTGTTTTACATTAAGATCTCCACAACTTAATTAAAAAACACAAACAGGGAAATCAAAGCCAATCTCCAATGTGCCTGATTCCCATTGCCTCAACGAGCTTGTTGTGTTTCACTTGAGGCAAAGGTTTAGTGAGTGGATCAGCTACATTGTCGTCCGTTCCAATCTTGCAAATTCTGATTTCATCCTCGGACTTCCATTCCCTTATCATGTGAAATCGCCTCATGACATGTTTGACTTTCTGATGCTCCTTGGCTCCTTGGCTCCCTGGCCTGAGCAATATCCCCACTATTATCACTGTAAAGGTCTATTGATCCCTTTATTGAAGGGAAAACACTAAGTTCACCAATGAACTTACAAATCCAAACTGCCACCTTAGCTGCTTCCGAAGCTGCCAACTATTCGGCTTCAGTTGTAGAGTCTGCAGTCGTGCTTTGCTTAGCACTCTTCCAACTAAACGCTCCTCCATTAAGACAGAACATGTATCTTGATTGTGACTTGAAGTCATCTCTGTCAGTCAGGAAGCTTGCGTCAGTATAACATTCAACAACCAAATCCTTACTCCCACCATAGACCAGAAATTTATCCTTGTTCCTTTTTAGGTACTTTAGGATATTCTTGGCCGCAATCCAATGCGCCTCTCCTGGGTCTGATTGGTATCGGCTCGCAGCACTCAAGGCATACGATACATCCGGCCTAGTACATATCATGCATACATGATCGATCCAATAAGCGAAACATATGGAATCTAATTCATCCTCTCTCGCTCATTAGGTGTCTTCGGACACTGTTTCATGTTGAAACTTGTGCAATGTGACATGGGTAAGTGGCCTCTCTTGGCTTCCTCCATATTGAATCGTGCCAGTACCTTATCGATATAAGTACTTTGGCTCAATCCAATCATCCTTATATATTTATCCCGATAGATCTTGATGCCCAATAAGTACTGTGCCTTTCCCAAGTCCTTCATTGAAAAAACACTTTCCAAGCCAAGCCTTTACAGACTCTAACATTGGAATGTTGTTTCCAATGAGCAATATGTCATCGACATATAAGATGAGGAATGCGATGTCACTCCCACTGATCTTCTTGTAAATATAAGACTTATCTGGATTTTTGCTAAGACCAAACTCACTAATGGCTTCATCGAATTGCAGATTGCAACTTTTGCTTGCCTACTTTAGTCCATAAATGGACTTCTTAAGCTTGCATACCTTCCCAACATTGTTTGGATCTACAAAACCTTCCGGCTGTGTCATGTACATTGTTTCATCCAAAATCCCATTAAGGAAGGCGGTTTGACGTCCATTTGCCATATCTCATAATCATAATATGCGGCAATTGCTAGGATAATCCAGACAGACTTAAGCATGACGACTAGCAAAAAGGTTTCATCATAATCAACGCCGTGAATTTTCCTGTAACCTTTTTCCACCAATCTAGCTTTGTATACATATACATTTCCATCTTTGTCGGTTTTCAACTTTAAAATCCATTTGCAACCGATAGGTGTGTAACCTTCGGGCAAATCAAACAAGTCCCAGACTTGATTTTCAAACATGGAGTCCATCTCAGATTTCATGGCATCTTGCCATTTTGTAGAGTTGGTGTCGTAATAGCTTGTTTGTATGTCGCTGGCTCATCTCCATCCACAACTAGGATGTCTTGATCCTCGGTTAAGACAACACCGAGGTATCTGTTTGGTTGAGATCTTGGCCTTTGCGACCTACGCAGGGTAATAGGTTGAGCATTTTCTTTGTCATTTTGACTTTGCACATTGTCGGTTTAACTCTGATCAATGTCAACAGCTACTTCTAAAGCACTTTGATTGTCAGTTTTGTCAGGTTGACTTTGTTTCTCATCCTCTCGATCTTCATCAAGTTCGATTTTCCTCCCACTTGTCATTTTGGAAAGATACTCCTTTTCCAAAAAGACACCATCTCGAACAACAAATATTTTTTTCTCAGACTGGTTGTAGAAGTAATACCCCTTTGTTTATTTTGGATAGCCCATAAAGAAACACTTGTCAGATTTTGGTGCAAGCTTGTCAGATAGGAGTCTTTTGACATATGCTTCGCAACCCCAAATCTTAAGAAAAGCCAACCATGGAGGTTTCTTCGTCCATAATTCATATGGAGTCTTTTCGACAGCTTTTGGCAGAGCTTAGTTCAGTGTGAGTGACGCGGTTAGAAGTGTGTGTCCCCAGAAAGAGATAGGAAGATTGCTAAGACCCATCATTGATCGAACCATGTTTAACAAAGTTCGATTTCTCCTTTCGGACACTCCATTCCATTGTGGAGTTCTAGGAGGTGTCAATTCTGAGAGAATTCCATGTTCTTTCAAATGATTGTCGAATTCGTAGCTCAAATACTCTCCACCTCGATCCGATCAAAGTGCTTTGATTTTCCTGCCTAGCTGATTTTCCACTTCACTCTGAAATTCTTTGAATTTCTCAAAAGATTCAGATTTGTGCGACATAAGGTAGACACAACCATATCTACTAAAGTCGTCCGTGAAAGTGATAAAATAGCGACAACCATTTCTTGTGGTTGTGCTCATTGGTCCACATACATCCGTGTGTATAAGACCCAATAAGTCACTAGCCCTTTCTCCCAACTTGGAGAATGGCTACTTTATCATCTTGCCTAGTAAGCATCCTTCGTAGTTTTCAAACGACTCTAAGTCGAATGAATCAAGAATCCCTTCATGCAGAAGTTTCTTGATGTGTTTGATGTTAATGTGGCCAAGACGACAATGCCACAAGTAGGTTTGATTCGACTCAATGGTCTTAGCTCTTTTGGTGGTATCATTAACATTATAAACCTGTTTGTCTAGAGAAAGCAAATAAAGACCATTTTCTGAATGTGTCGTACCATATAAAACATTATTGAGATAAAATGAACAACTATTGTCTTTTATCCAAAATTCAAATCCTTGGCGTCCAACGCCGAAATTGAAATAATGTTTTTGGCAATGTTTGGAACATGATAATAATGTTAAAGTTCTAAAACAAGCCCAGAGGGCAAAGACAAATTAAGTGTCCCAACGGATACGGCCGCAATCCTTGCTCCATTGCCGACCCGGAGTTCCACTTTTCCCTTCACTAGCCTTCTACTTTTCCTTAGTCCCTGAGCATTGGAACAAAGGTGTGAGCCACATCCGTAATCTAATACCCATGAAGCTTTGCTAGTAAAGTTAAGGTCTATAACATAGATACCTGATCCAGAAGCAACGATGTCGTTCTTCTTATCTTCCTTGAATTTGAGCCAATCCCGTTTCCAATGTCCCTTCTTCTTGCAATAGAAACATTCGGAATCAAATTGGGAAGAGGCTACCTTCTTATCCTTGTTGCCCTTGGTAGCTCTTGACTTAGGCGGAAAGGTCTTCTTACCCTTCCCCTTAAAGCCTTTATTCTTGCCCGAGCGGTTGAACGGCTTGCCCTTCTTGACCCTAAGCATGCATATCATGCTTCCCCTCATCCTTAAGCGTTTACTCAGCTTGCTTCAACATTCCATGAAGCTCGGTGAGGGTTTACTCCATGCCGTGCATATTATAGTTCATCTTGAATTAATCATAACCTTTATGCAGCAAGTGGATAATAATGTCAATTTCCATCTTGATTGAGCACCCAACATCGAGCCTTTCCATGTTCTCAAATAATCCAATCATTTTAAGTACATGTGGGCTAACCGGCTCTCCTTTCTTAAGCTTGCTCTCAAGGATCCGCCCATAGGTCTCAAACCACTCAATTCAGACCTGCTCTTGGAACATATTTTGAAGTTCAAAAATGATCTCAAAAGTCGTCTCCTTTCCAAAGAAGGTCTTTTGGAGATCCGGAGACATTGTGGCCAACATGATGCATTTGAAATCCCGATTGGTAGCGTGCCATCAATTTAAGGCAGCTTGAGTGACCTCCTCATCAGGAGCGTCGGGCATTTCCTCATCAAGGACATATTCCTTTTGCTCTTGCATGAGAACTATACGCAATTTCCTTTGTCAGTCAAGGAAGTTTGTCCCATTCAACTTTTCTTTAACGAAGTGAAAATTAGTTGTTGTTGGTATTAGTTGCAGACATGATTCTACAATTGAAAGAATTTGCAATGAAAAACCATTCATAAAACCAATAAGTTTGAAATTTAAAGCATACATGCAAATTTTCAATCTTATTAAGCGTTTTATCCACACATTTAAAATTTGTCCCAATTAGGAGAAAATAAAACGATTCCAAGATCCCAAAAATCAAAAAGTGATTAAGCATGATTTGGCTTGTCTTAACACTTAATATTTTAAGGTAAGCAATCCAATTGCTAATAGCTCTAAGCTACTCTTGGTTCGATAAGAACGTTGCATCTAATGCTTTCTTGACGTTTTATCTCCATTGCCACGACATCTAATGACTCCTTACTGATATTGTTGAGTCTAACCAAAAACTAACGTGTATGCGATGCCTTGCTTTGGGAAGCACATCAGCATACCTTACTTCCCTAGGAAAGTAGTAATGATGTACTTTGGCACAACCCATTACTATTCTCATTAGTTCCGTAAGTGTCATTTTGGAATGGCAGATTTAACTCAATTTTCTTTGGGACTTAGGGTTTCTATGTTGGTTAATTTAAGTGAACTAAACTAATCATCACAACATTCGAAATCCTAAACATGCAAAATATATAGAGTATAATATATAGAGCATAATTAAAGATGCATTTGGCAACTAGCATGACCCCTTGATCTTGAGTCTTCGAATCTTCAAAGGCCTTCGTCTTGGCTCGTCTTCTTATAAACGCCGTCTTCGAGACATCACCATCAATTATGCAACTACTAATAAGACTAGGACTAATCTAAATATTAAGGTACAAAAATACTAAACGGCACGCAGTCTGTACTTAGATTTACAAAAATACAAAACGGATCACAATCCGTATTTACTATCCTAGTCAGGTCCCACTAGTTGCCATTTTGTAAAACTTGAATTAGAATATTTATTCCATTCATCCATTCACTAACGTAAATGGCCCATGCATGTTACAAATTAAAACAAGCAATAAAGAAAAACACGCGCAAACTAGTAACTAACTTAGGTGGTTAATTCAATTAACACACCTAATTAAAAACTAGTCAAAGTTGTTAACCGATTATGTGATTAAACGCAAAAAAATAGCTCAAATAACAATGAAGCTCCCACTAAATTCCGCATCCAACTTAATTAAAATTAATCCAATTAATTTAATTAAGCTGATTTACCCAAATTTTGCCCAAATTATTTTGTAAGTGCCGGGAAAAACCAAAGCCTAGCCTCGTTTTAATAATTAAATAAATAATTAAAAACGGCAAAAATCACATAACCCTATGATGCTCGAGTGCC
The DNA here is from genome assembly GCF_001683475.1 of Chenopodium quinoa. NCBI lineage: Eukaryota > Viridiplantae > Streptophyta > Magnoliopsida > Caryophyllales > Amaranthaceae > Chenopodium > Chenopodium quinoa. Next base: position 126,540 of record NW_018744570.1, on the reverse strand, counting down.
CAACACCAAGCAACAAGGCTTGGTTTGCTAGGCACCGAGCCATGGCTGCCTTACGTGGCTGCTGCCCCTCGCACATCCACTTTCTGCGCCAAGCACCTGCATGCGGCTGACAGTATCGCACCAAGTGCGTTATGCTGGCCGCACCAGCATGCTTGCAACGCCAGCAAGTGAGGGCCTCAAAGGCTTGCTACTATGCGAGCTCGTGCCGGCCGCAGCCGCACATCGCAGCCCATGCATCGCACCAATGCCGCACCAAGCGCACCAATGCTCGCACACACACACACTCACGTACACATAGATGCACCTGTCCCGCACTCCTTGGCAGCCACATGCGGGCTGCGCAAGCAGTCCAGCTTGCCGAGAGATGTGCTTGGGGCTTTGTGCCTCAATTTGCGTGCTTGTGCCTCGGGATTATATCCCAATTTTTTGTGTGATATAAAATTAATTATAAATTATTTTTAGAACCAATATTAAGCAAAAACGAAAATAAAATAAGTCCAACTTAAATAAATTCAATTTTTAGTGCACAAACCAAAATTAATTCAAGAATCATTCTTTAAATTATTTTTGGCTCAACTTGATGTTACAAAAGTTGAGGGCTATTCTCACAATTAATTTAACCAAACATAAATTAATAATGATATTTGACAAAATAATAGGAGTTGGAAAAATAAACACAATCATCCAATGAAAATTTTTCCAACACTAACTTGTGTAAACTTGAAAAATTACATCCTTCCAATATGAAGAGTAATCAAATTTCAATCACAAGTTTGAACTTTTAAGACTTTAATCAACTTATAAATGATTAAAATCAAAATTAGTTCAACATGGAATTTAGAAAGTTAAGTTCCAACCAAATAAACAGTTAAAGATTGGATCTTTAACATTTTAGGGGCTTCAAAAATACAAATTCACCGTAAACATTCACACTTGAAGCAATTAATTTGCAAAAATGTGAATTGAAATTGCAAGTTTATGTGAAAAATGAACTCACCAAATTAAGCACCAAATATGACTTCATAATATGCTTAATAAGGGTTATTATTGCAGTAGATTGATGGTGTATCCATACACATAATCTAACATTAACATGCCATAATTAATCAAGGTTTAAAAATTTAAAATTTTTTCGTCAAAAACGATAAACCCCTCGAAAAACATGTTTTTTGGTGGATTTTGGCTTCTGGAGCTTCTACAAAGTGGTTCAAAAACAATTTGGAACATCGATTCCACCCAAAACTCACTAGTTTTGGGTCGAAATCTGGGTTCTTTAGCCAAAATTAGTATAAATACAAGATTAAACTAATTAAAAAAAACCGAGCTTCTAATACATTTAGAAAGCAAAACTAGAAATTTAAATCCATTTAAATCACCTTTATTAATTATAAGTTACAATAATTAAATGCACGCGACTCCGATACCGTTGTTGGGTTTCGTGATGTCCAACACCACGCGGAAGGAAACCCGCCCAAAATCCGCACACAAATTAAAGTAACTAAGCATGTATTAAAACCTTAATCACGTTATTAACAAGAAGAGAGAGAAAGAATCATTATCCTTGAAGCGTGCTTCGCTCTTACTTAGAGCTCGGACTTGAAAGCGTAGAGTCCCGCAAATGCACGAACCTCCAACGGCTAACACCCTCGCTACCGAACCGAGCAGGCCCTTACCCCGAAGCTTAGTCGGGGCTAGACCAAAATAACTTAGAGTTATTAGAACAAAGGTTTTCCATTCTTGGAGATCCCTTAAAGTTCACTAACTCAAGTGAAAATCTCAATACCCCATGATGAGTATTTATAGAGAAATCTCCTCAAGAATTCTCATCATCTTTCAATGTGGGATAGTTGGTAAAGTGAGTAAAACATGAATTAATTTAATTTTAAATTAAATTAAAAGTTATGAAACAATAATCAAATGACAAGTGTCATCACATAAAGAGGAAGTAGGTAAGGACAACAAACCCATCCTTGGAGGGCAAGCATAAACCCACCAACCCCATGTGCATGGCATACTTGGTCAATGCAAGGAAGACCGACCTCAACCCTTGGGCTCCAAGGCACGCCCAAATGGCGGCCTTTCCCTTGGCTGAGTTGCTACCATGCTGCAATTTTAGCACGATATATTATTTGATTATTTTTCTCGTCTTCGTCGATTCCTAAATCGACTCGACGCTCGACGCCGGTTTCGGCGCTCTAAGCTCTTAATCCGACGTCTTTGTTCGTAAAACTCTATTGACTCATTTAATCCTTCGGATTAATTCGTTGTTTTAGTTTGGTTACACGATTGGGTGTGACCCGAAGGGTTCAGTCAAGATTAAGCTGTAATATTAATTATTCATTAATATTACTGATCGAAAGCGGCCTCCAGCTAGGCATTCCGATCACTTGACCTCACTGAATAATTAGCTTTATATTTAATTTCAAACCCTCTATCGGAATAATACACTTGTTCAAAGGACACCGTTCCTTATAGTAACGGTCAAGCCGAAGCAGCAAAAAAGCAGATTCTCAACGCACTCAAGAAGAGGGTTGAGGATCAAAAATCCAAGTGGATAGAGGAACTCCCAAGAACCCTCTAGTCACTTCGAACAACCGAAAAAGAGGCCACAAGACATTCGCCATTTGAGCTGGTGTATGTATCCGAAGTCGTCCTTCCAGTGGAAATTAGCGCAAAAAGTCTACGGGTGCACCACTTCTCAGACGAAGAAAATGAACAACTCATGAAATAATCCCTCGATTTTCTAGATAAGGTCAGATATTCGGCCCGAGACAGAATGACTGCATACAAACAAAGAATCAGCAAGTTCTACAGCCGAAGGGTCAATGCAAGACAACTCAAGATTGGGGACTTGGTTCTTCGGAGTTCTGCAGCAGTGCAAAAAAGCCGCATTCATGGGAAGCTCTCAGCCACTTAGGAGGGACTGTTACGAATTTCGCGAGTCTACCAAAAATAAACCTAACTAAAACCTCCTAAAATATAGTAAGGTAATCTAGGTTCGATCCTAAAGAGAATTGGATTATCAAATTATTACTGGTATAAGTTAGAAACCCCTGTTTTGAATAAGGAAAATATAATCTAAAAATAAAATACTAACTAGAAAACAAATAAAGTGCGGAGAAATAAACTAATAAAAATGGGGATACAATAAAAATCAAGAATAATAAAGTACGGAATCGGGAGACGTATTATCGCATTGGAGTATCAATTGACCATCGAATTATATATAATCATGACTATATCTTAATGCTAACCAATGAACACAAACAAGCATTCGAAACTTCCCTTAATTGCAAATAGACCAAACAAGCTCTTGGAATATTGTCTTACCAAATAATAATCTAGAACAGGCTCTCTAGACTCGATTAATTAGTAGCATTAATAACAAGGGAGTAGTTAACTTAAGCCACAAATCTCACAAACTCGGACTCGTGCAACTCAAAGGGTTGATAATCTTAGGCGTTATTAACAAGTTTTAGTCACCTATTAAGCACCTACTTACTACTAATGGGAATTAACAAGGACAATTACGAATCACAAGTTAATACTCTAGTCGTCAAACTAGCAAATTACACCAAAGATGGCCAATCTCAAATATAATCAACTAGTTCGTAATATTTAAACGGATTATCAAACCAATTAAGAAATAAACATAATACCCAAGAATTACAACATATCTATTCTCACAATCCAATAATCCAATACATAACTTACCTCCCTACTCCAGTAATAATTTAGCCTGACATAACAAAAATTGAGGTAACTATAATAGAAAACATACAAATCATAATCAAACTAATTAACAAAGCAAATAAATGAAATTTAAGCAAATAGCCGAATTAAATTAATATAGCAAATTGCATAAGAGCTAGTACTGACGCATTCATGAGCAAAATAACAAAGTGAAAGCACTAACTTTCATTTTTATTCTCCAAAGCAAAACTTATACTACTACTATTCTAAGATAAACTAAGGCTGAAATCGAATGAAAAGAAAATGAAAACATAAATACAGTACCAAATCTTCTAGTAAGAATCAGAGTAAACATAAGCTGAATCGAGTTGCCTCGACTAGTCCATCTTGCTTATCCCCTGCTAGATACTTCGCCAAATTCAGATGAAGTTCATCAATTTTACCCCTCTGAACCTCGCCCAGAAAATTCCCCAAAATATAACTATGATAATCCCCTAACAGAAAGATAAGAAGCATTTTATTCATCTCAGCTACTCTGAGTATTTCGCTCCCATCCTCAGCCGATTCCATCTCTATCTTTTCTTGCTTGACAATTTGATTTCCCACAAAAATCGCTCAAGGGTTTATTTGTACCTTACTCGCAAGAACAGTGACTGAAACTCTTTGGTGTACCTCAAGGCCCACGTGGTTATTTGTAGTCAAACATCATTGGGCTTAAAATATGTGACTTACTTCAGTCTTGTGAGCTATGCTTCTTTTGATCCGAGCAGTGGTCAAATGCATTTTGCTACCATAATCTTCTTTCCTACAAACAAATAAATAAAAACAGTAGTATCTCGTGTCCAAGAAAGAAAATACTTATAATACTCTTAAAGTATCAAATTTCGATATAAAATCATGAGTTTAAAATATATAAATAATATACTTTAACGATCCTATCAAACTCCCCCAAGCTTATAATTTTGCTTGTCTTCAAGCAAAGACATGAAGTTACAAAGGAGCTAGACTCTTGATATAACAATATGCAACCTGACATGTTACAATTACTCCACTTAGCTCAATAACAGCTTCAAGTCAAGTACATATGCAGATCGAAGGAAAATCATTTTTATGAGTTTGTAAAGCCAAATTCCAACTCTTAAAACAATCACAGCCTAGTTTCAATCAACAAGGTGGCAGAATAACTCAGAAGATCATTAGGACTTAAATTAAGGATGTGATGGGCCTACGGTAGAGTGAGGTTCAGGTAGTATTTAAGAGTGGTGATAAAGATTTTAAGACTAGTAGAGCAAAGTATTCAACACCACAAACAAAATATGATATCTTATCTTATCTCATCAGTATTGAATCTCCATGATTTATTTATTTAATTTTTTTTTTAAAGTGTTTCATGACTCTTAATGTCATATATAACCCATGTAGCGAGCTTTCAACCAGTGGCTCCCGGTCCAATTGGCCCAAGGTACTAGGTTTTAAGCTACCCCTACGGATTTACTAACTCGAGTTACTCAATCAAGATACATAAATATCACACGTACATATTGGGCTCAACTGAATTTTTCTTCTCTTTTTTTCACTTTTTTTTATTTTATTTGTTTATTTTTTTAAGAGCCCTTAGCTTACATTGGTACGTAGAGCCTTCAATATGAAACTATTTGAATAAAAACAACACCACCAGCTCAAATTATAACAACAATAATCCACTTCACAGTGCATATGCTCTACTAATCTCAAAGAATGGTGAATTTCATTTTTCACACAATGACTCATAAGGGTAATCAGAAAAATAGGCTGATCAGATTGGGTTTTGACAAATCGTGTTATTGGTAAGCTTTTAGGCTTATGTGATGCAAATACCTTAATGCCTAAATCATTTATTTCTTATTACAATACCACAACATTGACTTCCACCAGGTTAGCAACTATTTAAAGAATAATTTTTTTCAAATTATTTTTTTTCTGCATACATACAAGTCTATAAGCCAAATTTAAGCATTGGAGAATGGATATTGAATCATATATGCAAAGCACTGTCCAAAAACAAACTACCAGAGTCAATACCATACCAAGAAATAGAACTGAATGCACTCCCCCTAAGCTTAATTCATACATTGCCCTCAATGTGTGACTGTGAAAGAATATAGGACAAAGATGAATAAAGGAGATATATAGAACAGAAAAGGAAACAAGCTCACTGGATGAAGTTAGCTAACTGTGAACACTGACTGTGTATTTCCCCGTTGGCATCCACCAAGCTTGGACCTGCTCATAATTTCTTGCTGCAAACACTTTCAGATATAGGCCAGTGTTGTTTTAGCTCAGCTTTGACTCCACCAGCAGTTGGTCAGTTGGTTGTGTTCCAGCCAATCTTATTGTCCTACAACAACTGACACCAAATCAAAGCAGAATTAATTTCTAGAATATAAAGGGCTTAAAAATAAGAGCAGATGAAATTTCTGAGCTGATTTTTTTTTATTTATTATTTTTTTAACAAAATATAAAATTGAAAATAAAATGACGAGAAAAAAAATTGAAAATAAACTATCAGAAAATAGTCTTAAACTTGGGTTGCCTCCCAAGAGCGTTGTATTTATCCTCATTAGCTCGACGCCTTTCCAGCATACTAGTCTTCACGATTTGGAGCTTCTAGCTCCATCACTTCAATGTTTTGGACCTGATAACCCTCATAGTACGACTTGAGTCAATGACCATTCACCTTGAACTCCTTCCCCGTGTCCTCACTACGAATCTCCACCGCACCATGGTCATACACCTTGGTAACAACAAACGTCCCCACCCATCGAGAACGAAGTTTACCAAGAAAGAGTTTGAGCCGAGAATGGTGCAAGAGAACTTTTTGCCCCACTGTAAATGTATTTCGTGTGATGCACTCATCATGGAATGCCTTAGTCTTCTCCTTATAAATTCTTGCATTCTCAAAAGCATCATTCCGAATTTCCTCTAATTCTTGCAACTGAAGTTTCCTTTGCTCACCTGCTGCATCCATCTCCATATTGCATTGCTTCACGACCCAAAAGGCTTTGTGTTCTAATTCTACCGGAAGGTGATAAGGTTTGCCGAAAACAAGCCTATATGGAGACATCCCAATTGGCGTCTTATACGTTGTTCTGTACGCCCACAAAGCATCGTTGAGGCGGAGGCTCCAATCTTTTCTATTTGGATTCACAGTTTTCTCGAGAATGGACTTGATTTCCCGATTTGAAACCACTGCCTGTCCATTTGTTTGTGGGTGATACGCAGTGGACACTCGATGAAACACATTATACTTCTTTAAGAGAGCTCCTACTGTTTTGTTGCATAAGTGTGTCCCCTTGTTATTGATGATAGCTCTTGGGAGTTCGTATCTAGCAAAAATATTTAATTTCAAAAATTCTACAAAAACTTTAGAATCATCGGTACGGGTGCTATAGCTTCCATCCATTTCGAAACATAATCTACAGCTAGCAAAATATATTGAAAACCAGAGGAAGATGGAAAGGGTCCCATGAAATCCATACCCCAAACGTCGAAATTTCACAAAACAAAATAGGGGTTTGGGGCATTTCATTCCTAGGACCTAATGTACCTGTCCTTTGACATTTGTCACAAGCCTTACAAATTTCATATGCATCTTTGAAATTGATGGTCAGTAGAAACCACTCTCTAAAACCTTGCGTGCGGTCCTCTTAGGTCCGAAATGTCCTCCACAAGCATAAGAATGGCAGAAAGTTAGTATAGAAATAAATTCAGAATCAGGTACTGTAGGGAATATTTCAAACATCAACTTTGAGCTCCACTGTGATCATGCATTAAAGCATGGTGGCGCCCAAAGGGGAAGAAGCTAGAGATAAAAGAGTCGCCAACAAGTTTTAGGAACTTGTAAACCGTTCACGGGTGTGAAGGTTACACCCCATCCATGATCACGTAGATCTCTAACTCCATAGTGGTTCGGAACCATGACTGGATATTCGGGGATGATGGTACGAATATAACCTAAAAGAGATTGAACTAGCCCTAAATCGGCCTCTACTTAATTCTTATGATATTTATGTACGCTTTCCAATTAACATACATACAACAAGTTAGCCCTAAACCTGTTTAATCTACGTTGGTTGATTATTAATGCACAAATAAATCTATTATTGGCGATCACTTGAATTAAAATCATATTAAACCTAAAATCAAATTATAAATTATCTTATTAGGAGTGATTTCAAGTAAAAATTCCCTTTAAACCTGCAGAAAGAGGGTGTGCTCAAGCAATAACAATGAATAATGAATAACCAAGCAATGTATAATTGACACAACAATCTTCATCATAATCAATATAATCATAATCTCATCAATAGTATAATTAGTAAGATCCTAGGCATGATACTAAACGGATTAATAACAAATCCTAGCATGTCACTAAATAAAAATCAAAGCTTTAGCCTAAACATGATATTAGAAAGCATGATAACATCCTAAGCATGATTTCTATATTAAAAGCGAGAAAAAAGGATAGTAGTGTAACACCCCCAAATCTTCCTCTACGGAAATACCAGTATAATACGAATAATTATATCTAGAGATAGATTTAGGCGTATTACTGCCGCGTAATTACGCAAGGCTACCAAAACTACTAACCAAAACAAATACTTTGCAGCGAAAACTCAAATTCTTTATTAATAATAGCTATAAATAGAAATCATTGTCATGAGTACTCATAAATAAACAAAGACCAACATTCCTAATATAGGTGAAGAACATCCTGGACTCCCATTATATGCTCAAATATTGACTACACCTGAAAATAGTCAACACTGCTTACCATTAAGGTAAACAGAACAAACCAAAACAAATAGGAAATACGGATTAGCAAAATATGCTAAGTACAATAAGTGCAAGATAAGTAAATTCAAATTATTTGCAAACATGCTTTTAAAACCAATTCCAATGTTAATCCAATAAATTCCAAACTCAAAATTTCAAAACCAATTCCAATAATATAATTCCAAAACTCATGATTCAAAACCAATTCCAATAATTCAATAATTTGATAAAACGATTTATAAAACCAATTCCTCTTTTAAAAACCAATTCCTCACCCAAGTGTGCACACCCCCTAAGCTAGTCTCCTACTATTTCATGGAAATTCTTGAGGAAAGACTCAATCATACAAAGTCCAAAGTCTTATCTACCAAATCCGCATAGTGGGATTACTATCAACATGCTTGTAAAGCTTTAATAATAATAATTTAATAAATCATTTTCCAATTTCAAAATTCCAACAAAATTCAAAACTCCTTTTATTTGTGTTCAAAATCAAACCTTTTCAAAACATGATAATAATTTTATTCAAAACATGATATAAAATCAATTCTCCAATTTATTTATAAAAACCATTTTTTTAACACATGCTTTATTGCATAAATCATAATTTAATTCAATCATCATAAAAATCATGTAAAACATTCTTATTCAATCCAATCAATTTCAAAGGTATCTAGCCACCTAAACGTACCTTGATTCCGAATATCAATCAACACTTCGCACTTTCAAAGTTTAATCACGAATACACCTTGCAATTAACATAACCATAAGGTTATCACAACATCTTTAGACATAAACCCAAATCTAATGTGCATGGACTATAAAACTCTTTTAAAAATAATACTTTAATATAAAATAATAGCTTTGAAATAGGTATTTATATTTTAGAAAACTAACCATGAAGAAACTAAAGGAATAGGATTTAAGAGAATTAGATTTGCGTTGGAAGAATAGGTAGAACTTGCAGAGGCCATAACTCCTTCAATATAGCTCTGAATTGGGTGATTCTTGAGCCTAACCTCAAGGATGTTTTGAGAGGAACATTTTTTTGTGAAATATTAAAACCCCAAAACTGACCAAAAGTTCACGAAAATTGGCTCCAAAGATATACGGGCTGATTTTCTTTTAGAAAAGAGGAGGAGAAAAGTAGAAAAAGGTTGAGGGAAATGAAGAGTAAGAGAGAAGAAGAGAAATGAGTTTTTGGTTTGAAGAATATGAGAGGTATGAGGGGATATTTATAGGCTGACTCATGCAAGAATTATGGTAGGAGAATGTAGGAAGAATCATGGTAAATTGGTTTAAGGAAATTACTTGGAGAAGAGAGCTATAGAATTATGGAAAGTCTAGGTTATGGTGATTAAGTATTGAAGAAATAAGGTAAGTATGTAGTCATGAAATATTAAATGGTAAATGGCTTTGCATGGGGAATAATCAAGAATGATTTAAGGTAGGAGAGTAAGATGATCAAATATTTAAGAGATGGAAAATAAGAATTAAGGAAAATAATAGAATTGAGGAAGATAATTAAAATACAAAAATTACCAAAATAATTTTGCTCAAAATACAATATAGTGGCCGAAAATTTGAGCTTTCCTAAGCTCATATTTTCGAACCTCCCTTAAATATTTTGGGCAATTATTTTGCTAGTTTTTCAGGAATAAAAATGATTGTGTAAATAATATATTTTGTATAAAATAATTAATTAGAAAAATACCAATTATTCACTAATTAATTTAACTAAGAAAATCAGATTTTCAACACTTAGAAAATCCGAAAATCCTAGCTAATTAATTAGGGAAATTTAGCCCTTTTAAATTAAATAAGAGAATATAAATTTTGCTTGATTAAAATATCCAAATTATATATAAATAATCCGGTTGTTAAAATAAATTAAATGGATTATAAATCTTATCCAAAATCCAAAATAATAATTGAGTTTTAAAATATTTTTGACGCCAAAATTCAAATATCATTTTGGCTCCAAAATTCAAATAGTAAAATAAATTACTAAAATACTCTTTTATAAAAATACTAATTAATTAATTAATTAATTAGAAAACACGTTTCAAAAATACGGGGTATTACAAGTAGATGTACTCACTTTGATGCCTCGTACCTCTTTCTATCAAAACAATACACACATTAGTAACTTCAAGAAAGATTAAATCAAATAAATAAAACAAGAATTAAAATATAGATTTGGGAACAAATCCTCAGAACTATGAACCTTTCACGTCGAGGTCGAAGGCAACTATGAGATTGGTTTAGAGTATTCGAATCTCGTGAAGGAGGTATGGTGTATGATATCAAGAAGGTGTTGCGATGTGTTTAGGCTAGGCTAAGAAAGAAAGAGAGAGAGAGAGAAAATAAGCTTTTAGCTTAGAGAGGGAAGGGATTAGATGATGATTGTTGGTGATCAAGCTTATTGATGATTCAGAACGGGGTGAAACGACCTCTATTCATAGGGAAAAACGTGGGTCGAAGAATCAAGAAAAGATCTGAATTCGAATCGGAATAAAACTCTTGCGATAGGCAACAGTTTTTGCGGTTTTTGTTTTTATCATATCTTTTGATCCAAAAATCGGAATAAGATAAATAATATGTCGTTGGAAAGCTCTGGAATTCTATTTTTCAACCCAATTATAATCAGATTAATATATTTTACAGAATAAAAGATACAATTGAAATAGTGGAACGGTGTCAGTTTTGGATAAAGTTTGGTATTTTAATCAGATCTTTTTCGTTATAGCTCGGAATTAGGATGATGATATATCATTGGAAAGATAATTTCAATGGCTATCCAACCATCTAATATTTGGATAAAATTTATTAGGAACGAAACACATCTGAACATCTTTGAATTCGAATAGAACATGGACTTTCAAAAAGAGGAGTTTTATTAAATTTAAACTCTTTGATCTTTATCTTTCAAAAAGGATAGATTAGAACCTACTAAGGACTTCTAGAAGTTCCTAATGAATCCTAATTGGTTTAGGATTGGGAGTAAGGTTAATGGACCCTCCACATGATCATTGGGTCGTAGGTAAGGTGGACTTAGGTTCAGTTTGGGCTTGGTTTAGTATTTTGGTCATAATTTATTCGTTTTAAGTCGGATTTGGGTTTCTAATATATCGTTGGAAAGCTCTTTTCAAGACCCATCCAAATACACAATTATTGGATCAGGATTATGGACCAAATTAATCAGGTTTAGATGTTTTTATAAAGAGAATACGAAATGAATGATTTTAAGGACACGAAATGAATGATTTTGGGTTAAAACAGTTAAGGAAAGGTTATAAATGGTCAAGGCTAAAGAAAATTCACGAGACTCTTCAATTTTTCACCAATTTCGATAATCAAAGACGTGAAAGTAATCATCACTGGGTTTGGTTTTTGGGGAGACACAATCAGGTGTCTACAGGTACGCACCTTCTGATCAGTTGATCAGCACAATATTTCCAGATAATGGATCATCCCATATGTAGTATTTTGCTATGCTTCGCATCCGTTCCTTTTGTGCTTTGGTGTAGCTAGCTGGAAACTTCCCAGATACTAGAAAATTTTCCGAATCAGCATACCACGGAGTTCCATGAAGTTTCCCGTCAGGGAACTCTGAAAGAAATGGTGTCCTTCCAACAAGTGTATTCTTCCGATAGAGGGTTCAGAATTATTACGGAGCTAATTCTTCAGTAAGGTCAAGTGATCGGAATGCCTAGGTGGAGGCCGCTTCCGATCAGTAATATCAAGGTTCAATTGATATTACAGCTTAATCTTAACTGAACCCTTCGAGTCGAACCCAATCGAATCTCCGATCCGAGACGACGAATTAATCCAAAAGGATTTAATAAGTTGACAGAGTTTTACGAATACAGACGTCGGAAATCGAGCCTAGGGCGTCAAGACCGAGCGTTGCATAATCACAAGCAACAAGTATGAGCGTAGCCGTAGCTAGGCTGGGCTAGCTCATAGCAAGCCTAGGCGCACCATGTGTGTGCTAGGCGCACCATGGTGTGCTAGGCACCATCGCAGCCTAGGCGCGCCCTGGCAGCCCATCGCAAGCTAGCAGCATGCTAGCATGGGTGCCTGGGTGCGCATGGCAGCTATCGCAAGCCCCACAAGCACCAGGCAGCCCATCACAGCTAGCAGCGTGCTGGCCTGGGTGCTCATGGGCGCTATCGCTAGCCTCTCGCACCAAGCACAGCCATCGCATTGCTAGGCACTGGCGCATGGGCCTGTGCGTGCATGCCTCGCACCATCGCAGCCCTATCGCACCAAGCACAGCACCCAGGTGTGCGTGCATGTGCTTAGGCACTGTCGTAACACCTTAAGCACCACGCACAGCACCATAGCTTGAGATTTTGAGACTAACCTTGAGTGGAATTAAAAAGGCAACTCTAGAAAAGAGTAAACCTTTGATTCGTAAAACTCATAGTTATTTTGTCTAGGTCTTGACTAACCTTCAAGACTTAGGACGCTCGGGTCGGGTCGAGGGTACGATCCGTCGGAGATCTCGTCTTTTCGGGATTTTGAAGTAAGAGCTCTTTAGGAGCGAAGCACGCGTCAAAGGTATAATTCTTGTTCTTAATCTTGTTTGATTAAGTTTATTATGCTTGTTTAATTTCTTTAATTAAGGGGCGGGTCTTGGTGGGTTTCCTTCCGCGTAGTGTCGGGTCACTACGAAACCCTATTGCGGTAGCGGAGCCACGCTCCTTTTAATTTTTGCAATTATTGTTTAATTAAGGTGTTTTTTAAAGAATTTAATTTTCTGGTTCATGTTCATCTAATTAGATTAGATGCTCGTTTTAATTATTTTTTACTCGATTTTATTTTTGATTTGGCTGTCGAACCCAGATTTTGGCTCAAAAATAGTGATTTTTGGGTGGAATCGACATTCTGGAACTGTTTCAATTCTTTTAGGGTTGTCCAGAAGCCAAATTCGAACCAGAAACCCAATTTTTCTGGGGTTTTTCGTTTTTCAACGAAAATTTTAATTCTTTTTAAGCCTTGATTAATGCAAGCTACAAGGTTAGATTAAATACACATTTGCATCACTAATCTATTGGTTTTAAAATATCCTTGAGCATAATAATGGAGTGTTTATTAGTGCTTAAGTTGATATACCAATTTATCACATAAACTTGTTTTTCACAAATTTTGCAAATAAATTGCAATAAGGTGTGAAAACTTGTTGTGATTTTGTATTCTAAGTTCTCAATAATGTTAAAGTTCTAATCTTTAAATGTTTAAATGATTGGAACCCTAACCCTAAATTCCATGTTGAACAAAGTTTGGATTTTTTTTTCATGTTTTGTTGATTAAAATCCATTAAGTTCAATTACTTGTGAGTAAAATTTGATTAATCTTCATATTGGAAGATGTAATCTTGGTATTTTACACAAGTATGCAAGTTGGAAAATTTTTATCATTGGATGGTTAATTTATTTTTCCAACTCCCATTTGTCAAATCCATTGTTAATTTACATATTGGCAAGATTAATTTCAGACATAGCTCATTTTATTTTAAGCATAAATGTAGACCTAATTTTGTTCAAAATTGAAATTTTGGATAAATTTAGGCTTGTGCACCAATAAAATAAATTTGTTTTAGACTTAATTTTATTTTATTTTCCCTCAAATAAATTCTAAAATATAATTTGGAATTAATTCTTGTCACACGTAAATTGGGATTAAAATCCCGAGTCATAGCACGCAAATCAAGGCAAAACACCCAAGTGCCACCAAGGCTAGCCGGGCTGCCTAGCAGCCCACATGTGGCTGCCTGTGGTGCACACAAGGGTAAGCCATGGTGCGGATGTGCATGCTGTGTGGGGAGGGAGGCTATGGCTGGGCTTGGGAAGTGGCCTTGGCTGCTGGCTGCTTGGAGGCGTTGCTGGGCAGCGTGGTAGCAAGCACCAGCCAGCCCCCACTTGCTGCCAGGCGCCAGCATGCGTGGTGCTGGCCAGCGTAGTGTGCTGTGCTGGGCGCAACATGCTAGCACCAAGCGCCAGGCCAGCCATCCAATGCTGCTGTGCGTGTGTAGTGTGAGCTGCTGGTGGGCTTGTGCTGCTGCTGGGCAGCGAGGCAGCAAGCCCCAGCCAGCACACATTGCCTTAGCAGCCTTGGTGCGCCATGCATCATAGGCCAAGGCCATGGTGCGCACCCACCAAGAGTTGTGTTGGGTGATTTTGCTTAATATTTGAGCTATAATTTTGCGAATTTTTTCGCGTTAATAATTTTAATTAATTATTTTCACGAGGCTAAAAACCTCGATTTTCGATTTTGCAAAAAAAAAAAAATTTGACAAATTACGGGTTATGCCGACTTAATTAATCGGATTAATTAAGTACGGATGCGGAATTTAGTGGGAGCTTAATTAAATGCGTTAGCATTTTGCGTCTAGAAATAATGGATTAAACCACTTTGACTAGTTTTAATTAGGCGCGTTAATTGGATTAACGACCTAAGTTAGTTACTAGTTTTGCGTGTTTAATTATGTATTTCGTAAAATTGCATGGGCCGTTCACAAATAGTGAACGGGTGAATGAAAGATTGCTTTCAAAACAGGTTCTTTGAAAAAGGCAACTAGTGGGGCCCGACTAGGATAGAAAATACGGACTGCGCTCCGTTATGTATTTTTGTAAATCTAAATACGGTCTGCGAACTGTTAAGTATTTTTGTACTATTAGATTAATCTTAGTCGTACTAGCTAGCTTCTTTTATTTCATTTTGGCCAAGATGTTTCAAGACGGCGTTTCGACAAAGACGACCAAGAATGAAGACCCATGGAAATTGAAGATTTCAAGGGGTCATGCTAGTTGCCAAATGCATCTATTTTTATGCCTTATATATTGTTATTATATATGATTGCTAGATGCATGTCTAGGATTTCTATTATGTTGCGACGATTAGTTAAGTTCACTTAAATCAATCAACATAGAAACCCTAGGTCCCTTAATAATATAGCTAAAATTTGTCGTTCCAAGAACAACACTTACCGAACTAATGCGCGTACGTGATGGATTACGCCAAAGCGAGGCATCACTACTTCCCTAGGAACGTAAGGTATACTAGGTATACAAGTTGTCTTGGTTAAGCTCAACGATATCAGTAAGGAGTCCTTAGATGTCGTGGCAAAAGAAATAAAATGTCAGGAATGCATTAGATGCGACATTTTATCAAACCGAGAGTAAGCTTGGAGCTATTAGCAATTGGATTGCTTACCTTAAGATATTTAATGATTAAGACAAGCCAAAGCATGCTTAACCATTTCTTGATCTTTGGGATCTCGGAATCATTTTATTCTCGCCTATAAGGGACAATCTTAAAAAATACGTGGATAAAATGTTCAATAAGTTTGAATATGTGCATGAACGCTTTAAATTTAAACTTATTGATGTATGAATGGTTTTTCACTTCAAATTCTTTCAATTGTAGAAATCATGTCTGCAAGTAACTCAAACAACAACCAATTCTCTTTGCGCTCAATTCTCGATAAGGAGAAGTTGAGCGAGCCAAACTTTCTTGATTGGAAAAGAAATCTCCGCATTGTACTAATGCAGGAACAAAAGGAATACGTCCTTGATGAGGAAATGCCCGACGCTCCCAATGAGGAGGTCACTCAGGCAACCCTTAACCGATGGCATAGTGCCAATCGGGATGTCAAATGCATCATGTTGGCCACAATGTCTCCGGACCTTCAAAAGACTTTCTTTGAAAATGAGACAGCTTTTGAGATCATTTCTAAGCTTCAGAATATGTTCCAAGAGCAGGCCCGAACTGAAAGGTTCGAAACCCACAGGCAGATCCTTGAGAGCAAGCTCAAGAAAGGAGAGCCAGTCAGCCCGCATGTTCTCAAAATGATTGGATTATTTGAAAACATGGAAAGGCTTGATGCTGGGTATTCAACCAAAATGGCAATTGACATCATTCTCCACTCCCTTCACAAAGGCTATGATCAGTTCAAGATGAACTATAACATGCATAGTATGGAGAAAACCCTCATCGAGCTTCATGGTATGTTGAAGCAAGCCGAGCAAACCCTCAAGGATGAGGGCAAGCGTGACATGCTCATGGTGAGGAAGGGCAAGCCGTTCAAACGTGCGAGCAATAAGAAGAGCTTTAAAGGGAAAAAGAAGAAATTCTTGCCTAAGTCAAAGTTTTCCAAGGGCAACAAGGACAAGAAGGCAACTTCTTCTAAATCTGATTCCGAATGTTTCTACTGCAAGAATAAGGGACATTGGAAACGGGACTGCCTCAAATTCAAGGAAGATAAGAAGAACGCCAACGTTGCTTCTTCATCAGGTATTTTCGTTATAGACTTAAACTTCGCTAGCAAAACATCATGGGTATTAGATACCAGATGTGGCTCACACCTTTGTTCCAATGCTCAGGACTAAGGATAAGTAGGAGGCTAGAGAAGGGAGAGGTCGAGCTTCGGGTCGGCAATGGAGCAAGGATGTCTGCCGTCTCCGTTGGAACTCTCAGTTTGTCTTTGCCCACTAGGCTTGTTCTAGAACTTGAACACTGTTATCATGTTCCTAGAATGACCAAAAACATTATTTCAATATCGGCGTTGGACGCCAAAGGATTCGAATTTCGAATCAAAAACAATAGTTGTTTTATATATTTTGATAATGTTTTATATGGAAAGGCACATTCAAAAAATGGTCTTTATGTGCTGTTACTAGACAAACAGGTCTATAACATCGAGAATACTGCCAAAAGGGCTAAGACCATCGAGTCGAATCAAACCTACTTGTGGCATTGTCGTCTTGGCCACATTAACATCAAACGCATCAAGAAACTTCTTCAAGAAGGTGTTCTTGACTCATTTGACTTAGAGTCGTTTGAAAATTGCGAAGGATGCTTATTAGGCAAGATGATAAAACAGCCATTCTCCAAGTTGGGAGAAAGGGCAAGTGACTTATTAGGTCTAATACACACGAATGTATGTGGACCAATGAGCACACCCGCAAGGCAAGGTTACCGATATTTCATCACTTTCACCGACGATTGTAGTAGATATGGCTATATCGACTTAATGTCAAATAAATCTGAATCCTTTGAGAAGTTTAAAGAATTTCAGAAAGAAGTTGAAAATCAACTTGGCAAGAAAATTAAAGCACTTCGATCGGATCGAGGTAGCGAATATTTGAGCCATGAATTTGACGATCACTTGAAAGAAAATGGAATTCTTTCAGAGTTGACACCTCCCAGAACTCCTCAATGGAACGGAGTGTCCGAACGGAGGAATCGGACCTTGTTAGACATGGTTCGGTCAATGATGGGTCTTAGTGAACTCCCTATCTCGTTCTGGGGACATGCGCTACAAACAGCAGCACTAACACTGAATAGAGCTCCATCAAAAGCTATTGAAAAGACTCCATATGAATTATGGACTAAGAAACCTCCTAGGTTGTCTTTTCTCAAGATTTGGGGATGCGAAGCATATGTCAAGCAATTAATTTCGGACAAAAAGTGTTTCTTTGTGGGATATCCAAAAGAAACCAAAGGGTATTACTTCTACAATAAATCCGAGAACAAAGTGTTTGTTGCTCGTGATGGTGTCTTTTTGGAGAAGGATCACCTTTCCAAAATGACAAGTGGGAGGAAAATCGAACTCGACGAAGTTCGAGAGGACGAGCAACAATGTCAAACTGACAAAACTGAAAATCTAGATACTTTGGAAGCATCTATGAAGATTGGTCAGAGTCAAACAGAAAATGTAAATGCTCAACCGATTACCTTACGTAGGTCGCAACGGCAAAGATCTCAACCAGACAGATACCTCGGTATCGTCTTAACTGATGATCAGGACATCCTAGTCATGGATGGTGATGAGCCGGCGACATACAAGCAAGCTATGACGAGCCCCGACTCTGCAAAATGGCAAGAGGTCATGAAATCCGAGATGGACTCCATGTCTGAAAATCAAGTCTGGGACTTGGTGAATTTGCCCGAGGGTTATACACCCATTGGTTGCAAATGGATCTTCAAAGTGAAGACAGACAAAGATGGAAATGTATCAATATACAAAGCTAGACTGGTGGAAAAAGGTTATAGACAAGTCCACGGGATTGACTATGATGAAACTTTTTCACCAGTTGCAATGCTAAAATCCGTCCGGATCATCCGAGCGATTGCTGCAAATTACAATTACGAAATATGGCAAATGGATGTCAAAACCGCCTTCCTTAATGGGATTTTGGAAGAAACTGTGTATATGAAACATCCAGAAGGTTTTGTCGATCCAGGCAACGCTAGAAAGGTTTGCAAGCTGAAGAAGTCCATTTATGGACTAAAGCAAGCCAGCAGAAGTTGGAATCTGCGATTTGATGAAGCCATCAGCAAGTTTGGTTTTATCAAGAATCCAGATGAGTCTTGTGTATACAAGAAGGTCAGTGGGAGTGATATTGCATTCCTAGTCCTGTATGTCGTTGACATATTGCTCATTGGAAACAACACAAAATTGTTGGAGTCCGTAAAGGGCTGGTTGGGAAAGTGCTTTTCAATGAAGGACTTAGGAGAGGCACAGTACATATTGGGCATCAAGATCTACAGGGATAGATCTAAGAGGATGATTGGATTAAGCCAGAGTACTTACATTGATAAGGTACTGGCTCGATTCAACATGGAAAATGCCAAAAGAGGGCATTTACCCATGTCCCATGGCATAACTCTCAGCAAGAAACAGTGTCCGCAGACACCTGTTGAGCGAGAAAGAGTGAATCAGATCCCATATGCTTCGCTAATCGGATCGATCATGTATGCCATGAAATGTATAAGGCCATATGTATCGTATGCCCTGAGTGCAACGATTCGATACCAACCGAACCCAGGAGAGGCGCATTGGACTGCGGCCAAGAACATCCTTAAGTACCTGAAAAGGAACAAGGATGAATTCCTGGAGTATGGAGGCCACAAAGAACTGGTTGTTGAAGGTTACACCGACGCTAGCTTCCAGACTGACAGAGACGACTTCAAGTCACAGTCGGGGTATATATTCTGTCTGAATGGAGGAGCGTTTAGCTGGAAGAGTGCCAAGCAAAGCACCATTGCAGACTTTACAACTGAAGCCGAGTACTTGGCCGCTTCGGAAGCTGCCAAGGAAGCTGTTTGGATTCGCAAGTTCATTAGCAAAATTGGTGTTGTACCCTCAATCAAGGGGCCAATAGATCTCTATTGTGACAATAAAAGAGCTATCGCTCAGGCTAGGGAGCCGAGAGAACACCAGAAGGTCAAACACGTGCAAAGGCGATTTCACATGATAAGGGAATAAAAATCCGAAGGTGAAATCAGAATTTGTAAGATCGACACGGATGATAATGTAGCCGATCCTTTAACTAAACCTTTGCCTCAAGTGAAACACAACAAGCACATTGAGGCAATGGGAATCAAGCATGTTGGAGACTGGCTTTGAAATTCCCTGTACATGTGTTTTAATTAAATAGGAGATTTAATGTAAGACACTGTACTAAAACCATTCATTAATGGAGTAATTAATTTTTATGCAAAATTATCATTCACTCCATTACTATTTAATTGCAGTTTAGAATTAAATAATGAGTCCATTCGATTTACGGAAATATTCAAAACAGGGTATCAAGACCATGTCTTGGATAAAGAAACACCTGTTGAGTGAACATTGAATATTAAATAGAAAAGTATCCCTAATCGAGGTCATCTAACAGATAGACGATTGATGACCGCCATAGATCAGTGTGTAGTATGATTTACATCACCGTTTCTTGTGTTGCGAGGACGTGACGGTCATAAATCATTTGCACAGGTACAGTTTGGAACTGTATAGGATAAGACCTATGAGATACTTTAAGAAAAATTAAATTTTGTCATAAGTACATTTCTCATTATGACTATCGGAACTTATTTCCTCCGACCATGAGTACAGTGAAGTTTTCTTGTTTGAGCACTAGAATCTTTGATGTTTCCAAACGTCTGCCTATGTCTATTAGTAAGAAGAACTTACAATACAAGACTGGGATTGTCCCCCTACTAACAATAGGGAAAATGTTTTGTTAATTAAAAGGCCGCTCAAAGAGCGAGACTGTGAAAATGCATGGCCGTGCTCAGATGGATTTTAGAAATCATCTGCTTATTGACAGTCGAACTCGGAGATCGAGAAACACTTCTGAACGTAATAAGGATGACAAAGAATCTTACCTTATAGTTCACGAAGAAACATTAAGTGACATAGGAAATGAGCTATACACTATATGCACACTTGTCCGAAAGGACAAGTGGGAGATTGAAAGGAATGGTGTCCTTCCAACAAGTGTATTCTTCCGACAGAGGGTTCAGAATTATTATGAAGCTAATTCTTCAGTAAGGTCAAGTGATCGGAATGCCTAGGTGGAGGCTGCTTCCGATCAGTAATATCAAGGTACAATTGATATTACATCTTAATCTTAACTGAACCCTTCGATCCGAGACGACGAATTAATCCGAAAGGATTTAATAAGTCGATAGAGTTTTACGAATACAGACGTCGGAAATCAAGCCTAGGGCGTCGAGGCTGAGCGTCGCAAAAATCACAAGCAACAAGTATGAGCGTAGCCGTAGCTAGGCTAGGCTAGCTCATAGCAAGCCTAGGCGCACCATGTGTGTGTTGGGCGTACCATGGTGTGCTAGGCACCATCGCAGCCTAGGCGCGCCTTGGCAGCCCATCGCAAGCTAGCAGCATGCTAGCATGGGTGACTGGGTGCGCATGGCAGCTATCGCAAGCCCCACAAGCACCAGGCAGCCAATCGCAGCTAGCAGCGTGCTGGCCTGGGTGCTCATGGGCGCTATCGCTAGCCTCTCGCACCAAGCACAGCCATCGCATTGCTAGGCACTGGCGCATGGGCCTGTGCGTGCATGCCTCGCACCATCGCAGCCCTATCGCACCAAGCACAGCACCTATAGCTGTGCTAGGCACACGTGCGTGTGTGCGTGTGCGTGTGCACCATAGCACAGCAAGCTGGCAAGGCAGTGCTGGCCTTGGGTGTGTGCTAGGCACCATCGCAGGCCACGCACCAAGCACAACGCTAGTGCGTGCTAGCTTGGATGCACGTAGCTGTGCGAGCACGGGGCGAGTGGTGCTGGCTGGCTAGGGGCCATGCGTATGCTGGCCTGGCTATGCGAGAGCCACGCATGCATGTGCGTGTGCCTGCGATAGCAAGGCAACAGCGCCCAGCACAAGGCGTGGCTCGCTAGCAGCACGCAAGTGCTGGGCTGGGTGATGCGTGGTGCGCCAGCCAAGCATGCTAGGTGGATGTGCGTGCTGGCAGCGCCAGGTGGCAGCTAGCCTAGCTGCCTTACAAATGGCAATTTAAGGAGAGGTGGGGACCAAAGCCACCAAGCTTCCCTTGGGGAGCAAGGCAATGGTCCCCCCCATGGGATATGGTCCTCACCTAACCCATCCTCTCCTTTTGCCACTTGTTGGCTTGTGATTGTTTTGCATAATTATTTATTTTAGAATTAAATAAATTATTTCAATTGCACATGATCCCACATTGATCATGAAAAGGGGTTTCAAGTCCCCATTCTCTATAAATACCCACTTGGTTGGTATTTTGAGAATACAACCTTGAGTGGAATTAAAAAGGCAACTCTAGAAAAGAGTAAACCTTTGATTCGTAAAACTCATAGTTATTTTGTCCAGGTCTTGACTAACCTTCAAGACTTAGGACGCTCGGGTCGGGTCGAGGGTACGATCCGTCGGAGATCTCGTCTTTTCTTTAGGAGCGAAGCACGCATCAAAGGTATAATTCTTGTTCTTAATCTTGTTTGATTAAGTTTATTATGCTTGTTTAATTGCTTTAATTAAGGGGCGGGTCTTGGTGGGTTTCCTTCCGCGTAGTGTTGGGTCACTACGAAACCCTACAAACTCTTCATTGATTGGAGCTTTACCTTCATCAGCTTCAACAACTAACCTGCTCAAATGATCAGCAACACTATTGTCAGAACCTTTTTTATCTCTTATTTCAACACTAAATTGCTTAAGCTATAAAATCCAACGTATTAGCCTAGGTTTGGATACATCCTTTGACCATAAATATTTCAGCGCTGCATGAACAGTAAACACAACAATTTTAGTACCCAATAAATAAGACCTGAATTTGTCTAAAGCAAAAACTACAGCTAAAAGTTCTTTCTCAGTTGTAGTATAATTAGCTTGAGCCGCATCCAAAGTCCTCGAGGCATAGTAGATGTCATGGGGAACTTTTCCAACTCGCTGGCCTAGCACAGTCCCTACAGCATAGTTGGACGCGTCGCACATCAGTTCGAATGGAAGTTCCCAGTTAACAGGGGCAGTGACTGTTGATAATTTAGAGTGTCGGAGGAGCGCTCGCGCTTCTGAATCGGACACATGGCTATTTAAAAGTGTCAGGTGATGAATGATTCGATTTATCTTATGTGTACTTCACCTTCGAATGGTTGGATATATCCGTGTGATTCAATCCATATGGAAATCATGGGATATGATCATCGTTAAGTTTGTTGTACTAAGTGTTAATTCAATCCGAAGGGACATTAACATCGATGCATAAGATGTGGCTGAATTATAGATTTGGAGAATGTATAAAGAAGACACTCTAAATGGGGAGGATTGTTGATAATTTAGAGTGTCGGAGGAGCGCTCGCGCTTCTGAATCGCGCTCGCGCCAGTTAGGCGCGACCCGCGACTAAACCGCGCATAAACCGCGATGAGTTTCTGGAAATTCTGGAAAAGTTTGGAGGCGCGCCCGCGCCATGGCATGGCGCGACCCGCGCCTAAACCGCGCTAAAATCGCGCTAACTTTCTGGAAATTCAGAAAGTTGGGATTCCAGAAGAGGAGCGCCCGCTCCTACTATAGGAGCGCCCGCTCCTCCTTGAGGAGCGCCTGCTCCTCCTGGTGGAGCGCCCGCGCCTCTTCGGGAGCGCCCGCGCCTCTTGCCGTTTTGCGGTTTCATGCGACGGTTGGTTCTATTTTTAAATAGAATGTTGTTTTCGAAAGGAAGATAGACAGAACTTTATTCTCTCATCTTCTCCCCAAGATTCTCCATTTTCCTCTAAATTTTCTTGCAAACTATTTAGAGAAAAACTTCTTGATTTTAGCCTTCATTGTGAATCATCCATCGTTTTTCGATTCTTTGTGCTAAGAACGGAAAGTGCTGTCAATTGTATCTCAAAGGGAATTTCCGAATCAACCCAAGCACCGTGTGGGGGAAATTAATCCCTTTAGGAAAGTATTCATACGCCTTTGACAGTGTATCAAGATCGTAGTCTCAAGGGACATTGCAATTCTCATGTTCATGCTTGGTTGATTGGCTTGGATTTTAAGGCAAGTGTAATTAAACTTCACATTAGTGTTGTCATTAGAAATTTCTGTAATTTCTTAGTGATATTAATACTTGATTATAACACATTGGTTGTGTTTGTTTGTATTACTTTAATTTGTTATTGTAATCGCATTATTTAGGTTTTGTTCCCACACGTTTTATTAAGTGTTTTCTAGTCTGTAAACCTAACAGTGACCATCTTGTCTTTCAACTTGTCAAATGCTTGCTTACAAGCCTCATCAAAGTGGAACTCCACATCCTTTTGGAGTAGTCTGCATAGTGGTTACGCAATCTTTGAGAATCCTTCAATAAAACTGCGATATAAACCTGCATGGCCAAGAAAAGAACGTACTTCCCGCACAGAGGCGGGGTAAGGCAGAGATGTAGGGTTTCGTAGTGACCCGACACTACGCGGAAAGAAACCCACCAAGACCCGCCCCTTAATTAAAACAATTAACAAGCATATTAAACTTAATCAAACAAGATAAAGAACAAGAATTATACCTTTGACGCGTGCTTCGCTCCCAAAGAGCTCTTACATCAAAATCCCGAAAAGACGAGATCTCCAACGGATCGTACCCTCGACCCGACCCGAGCGTCCTAAGTCTTGAAGGTTAGTCAAGACCCGGACAAAATAACTATGAGTTTTACGAATCAAAGGTTTACTCTTTCTTAGAGTTGCCTTTTTAATTCCACTCAAGGTTGTTCATTTTCCACTACCCAAGCATGGTATTTATAGGGAAATGAACCCTTGGTTTTTCTTCCTCCACCAATGTGGGAGTGTTGAAAATCAATCATTTATTTAATTTCCAAATTAAATATCTAATCAAGTTAATCATATTGCGACAAGTAGCATCTTCTCATGCAAAGGAGTGGTGGCCAAGGTTAGGTGGGGGACCATATGCCTTGCTCCCCAAGG
>NW_018744570.1:55455-101692 GCF_001683475.1 Chenopodium quinoa | reverse complement strand
GAAGAGTGGAACAAAACCAAGTCTCAATCTCAAACTAGGACTGGTAAGGCAAAAGGACAATAGTCCGAAGGCTAGAGGAAAGGGAAGGCAAAAGCCTCAGAACCGTCCTCGGCAGCTGAGCCGAAAAAAGAAAAAACCCATTCGTAGGGAAATACGAATCCTATACTCCTCTTGCTCTTCCGCGTGCTAAAATTTACAGCATAACGAAGAACGAAGAGAAGTGGAAGAAGCCGAGACCACTTCCATCGTGGCATCGAAACAAAAATAAGGACCGATGGTATGAGTTCCATGAGTCTCTTGGACATCACACCGAGGACTGCATCCAGCTAAGAGACCAGATCGAGGATATGGTCCGAAAGGGACACCTGAAAAAATATCTCGCGGATCGCCGCGAAGAGAAAAAGCCAAGCCAGACTCTCGACTGCAACTGGATTTCAACAGGAAAAAAGACAAGCCACAGGATAAAGATGTAATACCCCGTATTTTTATACAAATAAATAAGTATTTCTTAAAGTATTTCAATAATTGGAAATGGATTATTTATGGCGTTTCATTAATTTAAAAAGAATTATTTTAATTAAAAGTTTATTTTTAGTTATTTAATAATCTTGAAAATATTTTATTTCATGATTTGGAAACTTTGGGGCATATTATTTTATAAAAGGAAATTTTTAAAGTCAATGAGTTTTTAAAGAAAGTCAAAATACTAGTTTGAATAGGAAAGAGATCATTAAGGGTAGTAAAGGAATTTTAAGTAGAGGGTTATTGGGAGACGGTATAAATACCCATCATATGCCCAAGGTGGAGAGTACCCAAAGGTAAACTCTCTCTCTATCTCCTCTTATTTTCTTTTTCCCTTAATTTTTCCCATTCCCCTTTATTTTAATTTTAATTGTTTTCACATACCACCACCACACACACCTCACGATGGCCGGCTGCCACCACCACTACAGCCGGCCGCTGATGGGCGTTAGAACGGTTGCACATTCCACACTCATTCAAACACATTTATAAGCAAACATCTCACAAACCAAGCACAATGATAAGTAAGAGTTTGGTCCACAAGGAACGAGAGATAATCGCTTAAGATCTTAATACGCAAGCTAGTTCGAAGCCTTATGTTGATTGGGGGTTCGTCAAGTAGACAAACAAACTACTGTTCTAAATCAAGTGATTAAAAGCACTAGGGAATGGGATCCACTCAACCATGGCAATTAAGCATATTGGGAGTAAAAGAGACAAGAGATAGCAAGGACTATATGTAAGACCAACCACATGCAATTAGGAAAACAACTCACACTCCTAAACTTAGATCCCTCGTTACTTTAGCAATAGGATATACATAATCAAATTGCAATAAGTAATGACATACTTAATCTACATTTCCATGTCAAACTAAGCATAACATGCCATCAAGCTCCAAATTCAAGGGTAGCTAATCCTGTCATGAAGAACTAACAAACAATCTCATACAATCAATTTAATCATAAATAAAACATCAATACTTCTCCCAAGTTTACTTAATTAACCATTAGGTTGAGCTTCACCCAACCCCTAGCAAGGGGGACTACTCACAATTCATTGTGAGTAACATGCAAAGTTCCAAGTTGGTGTTCTAAGTAATTCTAAAATTGGGGAAAAGTGATTCACTATGGATCAAACTAACATGCAACAACAATTTATCAAGACTAAGAGAGATTCAAGTGACTTGCAATAACAAAATAAAATCAGAAAATAAGTAGTGACAAGTGAAAGAAGTTACTATTGAAGCTTCAAATGTCGAATAAATGCTGAAAATCTAAGAATGAACCTTGAAATTTTCTTCTACAATGATTAGATTTGAGAGTTTCCAAACTAAATCATCAACTAATTAAATGAACTAAAGTGCTAACTAAGAGGAAGTTTTCTGAAAAATATTCTACTGAGCTAACCTATTCTCCCCAAAAACATTCTAAAAAGGTACTTAAATAGTCCGTATAAAGTCGGCTGAGATCGGGAAAAGGTCTGACCGAACTCTGGGTAGGTTTGGTTGGACATTTGGGTAGGTTTGGTCAAACTCTGGGTAGATTCGGCCGAACCTCCTTTCTCCTTGTTTGGTCGAACTTTTGAGGTTCGACTCCTCCTGCAAAATCGCTGAAAACTGGTTTGAAACTGTCTCCTTTACACCTTGGAAGTTCATTCAAACTTTTGAAAAGTTTGACCACACCTTGGTTCGACCGAACCTTTCAGAGGTTCGGCCACACCTCCTCTTGCACTTCCTCTTCTTGCTTCATCTCCTTCCCTTTTTCTCTTGCCTTGGTCCATGCCTCCAAGCTTGTCCAAGGGGCCTCCCACCGTGCCTAGGACCGCCATAGAACCTACAAAATATAGCAAAAATCACGAGAGCAAGGGGATGATAAAATAATGCATGAAGATTATCAAAACAATCGCAAATAAGAATACTTTTCATTAACACATAAAGAAGCCATAAGAGGAGAAATGAGGTAGAAAAACCTAAGAAAATAGGAGGGAAAGAGGCCTATACACTACCCCTAAGAGTGACATAAATGTCACTCATCAGCCGCCGCCGCCAGCACATGGTCGGCAGCAGCAGCAGCTGTGGGAGGTGGCGCCAGTCACCCTCCCTTTCTTCCCCCTTGTGCGTGCGTGTGTTTGTAAAAAAAATTAAAAAAAAAAGAAAAAAAAGAAAAGTTTCTTTTTGATTTTAATTAAATCAACCCTTAATCTAATTATTGTTTTTGGGTTTTGTGATGATTTTTATGATGTTTGATAATAAGTATTTTGTATATAAATTTTCAGATTTGGTTATGAATTAAAAAGCCCCAAATTATAAACCCTAGGTTTCTAAGTTTATGTGTATTGATGGAAATTGTTTATGGGTGACTCAAATTATTGAAACAAGTGTTTTAAAACACAATTACAACAATTTTAGATAATTTAATAAAGCTGGAATTTTTATATATAAGCTATAATTATATTTCTTGAAAGGATTTTTAATTACCCATTAATTGGGAATAAAAGTAAGGTTTTAAACTAAATTTAAGCTTGTTTTAGAGGTTTTATGAGTGATTTAATTAAAGAGTGTATATATTGCTGAAAATTTGTGTGGAATGGGTATTAATGTCTCTTTGTAATTTTGGTTTGTAGGAGACTTCCAAGTGAGTGATTTTATTTAGTCGTGGCGATTTTGAGATCATATTTAAGGTACATTCGCATACTTGGTAATTATTTGAATATGTAGAAGCATGATATGCTTTAATAAATTAATTCCAGGTAGTATCATGATAGGTGTTGGTTGGAATTTGTTGTATAATTGATGTTGGTAAATGATTTGTGATGTATGAATTATTTATGATGACTTGGTAATTGGAATTAATTATGTTGGCGTGTTGAATATGAACCACACTTTTATTATTGGCATGATTGAGAGCATGTTTAATTAAACTAAATGTTTAATTTGGTTTGGAATATGAAAAGGAAATTTTATTATGTTTCATATAATTTTTATTGATGCTATAAGCATTATTAAGGAGCTATTTAAGTGTCTTAGTACACAGGAATAAATTATATTGCGGTGCCTATGTGCACTTAAGATGTTTCTAACACCGAGGGATAGGATTTACGGCGCATTATGCGTTTAAGGTGTCCTTGACACCGACGTAGATTAAAAAGGGTTCAACTATTTAATTTATGTGGTCACTAATTGTTCAAGAATTAAATTGGTATGTTTAATTGCTTGAGTGAATTATAATGTTTGATTGTGTTGTGGTTTGAGAGTCATCACCAAGTATAATAATATGTAAAACAACGTAAAGTGAAAGAGATTACGCACTAAAACTCTTGGAACGTATATACCTCGAGTATGGACATATGGGGGGAGTTATGGGGTTTTATATTTAACCATGACTTCTACTGGGAGTACAGGACGCTGTATTTTTCTTTTTATTTATTTTATGTGCAAGACGTCCAGTCACTTCATGTGACATTTGCCTACTTGGTTAGCTCTCGGTGTAGTTTACCTCAATTTATTTTGGGGCAGGGATTTGATTGGAAACCCGTTCGATGCGTAATGGACATTGGTATTTGTCTAGTTAAGTGTTGAATGTCTTGTGTGCTTGTTTACAGGTGCAACAAGGTAAGTTGTGTGATGGTAGGATGAAAGCATGTTAGTGTGTTTTAGTTACGCTTATGTACTCAGCATTACTGATTGTGTGTGTTGTATGTTTTTTGGCCTTGTCTTTACCTTGGCCCTACGACGACCCATTTCTAATGGTGAGTAGTGGGGACAAGTAGAGAGAAGTTTTTCAGGTGATGAAGCATTTTCATGATGGGCATGAGTGAAGAGCGAATCATGCTTAGTTTCCATAGGAATATGATGTGTTTTATTTGCTTTGAATATTATTTATTTTATTATGCTCACGAGACTAACGTAAAGGTTTTCAGTGTTGTTGGGTTTTAAGGGCCTACAATGGTTCCAAGTTGTAGGTTGACTGTTTGATTTTGTTTGACTTTACTTTCGTTTGGTTTGACTTTTCAATTGACTTGTTTTGAATGGTTTTAAAAGATAGTCTTCCGCTGTGTGTGTCTTTGATATTTGCCTTAGTCGTTTTCACGGTGGCGATAATATCTTAGATTTTCCTATTTCGTATTTAAAAAAGGGGAAAACAGTTATTTTAAAGGAAAGGAATTTCTAGGGTGTTACAAAAGAGCATACTGACATGCTTGTCATTTTTGGGGGGACGAGCTCCCGAAATGCTCGAAAGCGCCACTTGAGGGGTTTAACCCACCAAGTCAATCATGCCACCATTCAAAGTCCAAAGTCTCCGGTCCCGAACATTACGTTCACAGCCAAAAACTGCTGGAGGGTGGCATACCCCCATGATGATCTGCTAGTAAGCATCACGGGGATCGCTAACCACAACGCCTGGTGAACCCTCGTCGACGGTGGCAACGAAGCAAACATCCTGTATTGGGATGCTTTCGACCAGCTGAAGCTATAGTCTAAGGACCTAAGTCCAATACCCTACCCGGTATCTGGATTTAACCGTTCTACGACATATCCGGATAGGAAAATCACACTTCCCGTCACCATCGGCAGAGATCGAGCAGCTCGGAATGTGATGGCCGGATATTTGGTAGTGGACATTCCATTTGTTTATAATGTGATCATGGGGAGACCCACGATCCATCAGGTTCAAGAAGTGGTCTCCACGTACCATCAAATGATGATATATAATTCTGACGAAGGCCACTCCGAAAGAATTCAGGGAAGCCAAGAGACTGCCCGAAAATGCAACTACCTCAAGCCATCCAAAGAACATCATGAAGACAAGGATGATGAGGAAAAAGAAAAAGAGAGAGACCGAAGCACCAAGAAGTAGAAAGGCTTAAGTGCTTCGGCCCAAGGGACCCCTGTCCAAGAAAAATCTAAAGGGAAAGGAAAAGCTGGCTCCTTATTCGAACCAAAGGATTCGGAAAGCCAGTCGAAGTCTAGGACGCCCGTTGACATCGACAGCAAGCCCGATTTTAAAGAGTCCGGTTCCAAAGCAATGGAACTAGAACAACAGACTGAGTCAATTGAGTAAACCGAAAGAGACCCAGAAAAATGTGTCAGCATCAGGCTCGGACTCCATCCGAACATCCGAGTTGGACTTATCCAACTCCTTCAGGACAACAAAGATGTGTTCGCTTTCTCATCAGCAGACATGCCTAGGATTAATCCGAACCTCATCTCCCACAAGTTGAACGTCGACCCCACCTGTCGACTGGTTAAGCAACATAATGAATTACTCCGCTAATAAGAACCGAGACATCGCAGCCGAAGTCAAAAACTTCGGGATGCAGGTTTCATTGAACCCTGTCAATATCCGGAATGGCTGGCCAACTTGGTGCAGTGATGGTTCAGAAGGCAAATGACACCTGGAAAATGTGCGCTGACTTCACGGACCTAAATAGGGCTTGTCTGAAGGACTTCTATCCCTTGCCGAGGATCGATCAGCTAGTCGACTCGACAAGTGACCATACTCTGCTAGTTTCATGGACGCATTCTCGGGGTATCATCAGATCTTCATGCACCCCGACGACCGAGCAAAAACGACATTGGTTACGAACGTCGGGGTGTACAACTACAAAATGATGCCCTTCGGATTGAAAAATGCCGGGGCAACATATCAAAGGCTTGTCGATCAGGTTTTCGCCGGGAAAAAAGGCCGCAACATGGAAGTCTATGTTGACGATTCCATCGTCAAAAGCAAAAAGGACAAGGACCATGTCGCGGACCTGGCCAAAACCTTCGCCACCCTTAGAAAGCACCATATGAAGCTGAATCCGAAGAAGTGTGTCTTCAGCGTGAAGTCAAGCAAGTTCCTAGGCTTCATGGTCAGCAAAACGGGGATTGATGCCAATCCGACCAAAGTACAAGCAGATCCTGATCTTCCCGAGTCAAAAACAAAGAGGGATGTCCAGCACTTCACTGGGAGAATGGCAGCCCTGTCCAAGTTCATCTCTAGAGCCTCGGACAAGGGGTTACCCTTCTTCAAAGCGCTGAAACTCCTAAAAACCAAAAAGCTCATCTGGGAAGATGAGCAAAAAGAAGCCTTCAAGCAGCTCCGTGAGCACCTGGCTTAACTCCCAACGCTGGTCCGCCTAGCCGAAGGAGAAACTTTATACTTATACGTGGCAGTTAGCCCTACCACCATAAGCATAGTTCTGCTGAAAGAAGAAGACAAAGTCCAGAAGCCGATTTTCATTTACTCCAATTGGGCCGGTCCACAAATGATTCAATTACAAAGGCCAAAAGATGGTTCAACTCTCCTAATACATGCTAATTCAATCAAAGGCCCGGTCAACATGGCAAGCCCATTTGACCTCAAGACCCAATTTAACTATTTGAGGAAGGTATAAAAGCCTTAACTTCTCTCTCTCTCAATTCATTCACTTCAAGCCTCAAGCATTAACTCTCTTGCATATATAGCTTTCTCTCTTTAAACATTGTACTAACTTCGGCATTGAAGGGGCCTTCCTCGACACAATCCCCGAGGCCTGTTACGTGTGTTTGCTGTGCAGGAAACCCTCGTCCCAATCATCACTTGGGCCAAGTCTAGTGTTAAGCGCACAAGAAAGATTCAGACGAAAGACCAATTGTTTTCACCCGAAACATTTAGTATAAATTTTATAATTTATACATTAACTTTTATACTATTGAGAGAGAATTTTAATTGTCATAATGGTACTACATGATACAACTTACGAGTGCTTTTGCACACACAAACTTTTAAATAATGAATCGGGTGTGAATCAAATATTGTACATCAAAATAATCAATTTACTCGGTTTACAAAAAAATCTAACCAGTATCAATCATATTGCATAAATGAAATCATATTTAGAATAATTTTTGAAAAACTATAAAAAAAATGATAATAGTTATAGTAAATCAAATTGAAATTTGTTAAAAAAAAAATCAAATTAAAAATTACCCAAAATTAGTTAAACATCATCCTACAGTTGGCCGATACAAGGCGAAATTTTATACAATGAGTGCACCGAAAGTGTGAAAAAAATACCGTTTCTCTTTAATTGCAACACATCTTTTAGGCACACAGTTTTAGGAGATGATTAGTAAAGGTATACGAGCGATTTTATCAATATAATTTTAACGTGGGGATTAGAGTAGGGTTAGTTAAACAAGCGATTTGTTTGTTTACATTATATAAACTCGACCTCAAAACACGTGCTACAAGGCTGTGTTGCAAGTAAATAAAAACGGAGGAAGTAGCTAGTGTGGCACGTGTGAGGTCTAGTTGGTATAGGTTTATTTGGGCCTGTTTTATTATATTGGACTACTCACTACTGTATCTTACGTTAGCTGGTATTTAGCTCGCATGATGCATGGGTTAACTTTTGGCTAATATAGGTTTTTAATTAAAGAATTGTACTATTGTGTTTGGATTGTTCTTAGATAATATATTTTTTTTAAAATCAAAACATGTTAAATCTAAATTGCATTTTATTAATAAAATAAAATACTACGTAAATGTAATGAAATATATATTATTTTTTTAAAAAAAAACAATAAAAAAGTTAAAAATGAATTTTGAAAAGACGCATTATTTTAGATTTTCCTTTAAAAAAAATAAAAATAAATCAAACCAAACACATTATTTAGCAGGTCTTGTATGGACTCGGCCTATAATAAATTGTACACCTAATATTTGACACTCTCAAATAATATAGTTATATTCTTGATAATATAATCACTTTTTTAGATGATATAATTATCTTACTATTAGACGTATTTTAAACAATTTAATCATATGATATAATTATATTTTGGATGATTTAATTACTATTTGATACTTTTTTTTTAATGATAATACACATTTTAATGATACATTTACATTATCAGTTTCTGGATGATATAGATGGTTGGGTGCACAATAAATTATTATGCACCGGATCTATTATAGACTTTACCCACATTATTATAGAAGGGAGGAAATATTTTATATTTTTAGTCGTGATCCTCCAATAGAAAAAAATACAACTTGCATTTGTTCGGCCAAAATTAAAAAGGTTAAATTTGTATATAGTTTACTCATCACTCTTTGGATTTAATTTTCTGCACCATCAAGTATGGAGAATTTCTCACCATCCTATATAGCTAACAAAAGTGGGTACTCATGACTTCACGAGTGACTGCGGTAGGCGGAAGTCAACACATAAATCCAATACGAAAACATGCTGTCATAAACTCATAATAGTCATGTTGTATTACGGAATATTACGTAAGCAGTACGTACTTTATAATTTAATTTATTTTCATAATAATAATACAATGAGGACAGCAAGGAGGAGTCTGTTACTTTCAAGATATTCATTGGTGTGAATTGATTTTGCAAGACAATTTTACAAAACTCAAACTAAATAATGCTACGGAGTACATGACATGAATTCAGTTTCGTTTTCGATATCAATTACGGCCTATGCGAGCATTAATTTAATAAAATCTCAGCTACTTTTTTCGTTATTTTAAAATAAAAGTTTTAATTGTTGTTTGAAACAGAAGTTTTTCGGGTAAGTAAGATGTCAATTGTCCAAATGTATTTGAAGGTCCATCTTGTAGAGGTGTCCAAGAGGTATGCCTACAAGAGAAAAAGAAAAAAAGGTAAGTTACGGGTTGATCCGGGAACGCCCCTCCAACGGGCTTTGATCCCAATAATCCAGCCACTGAAATAATGTCAAGAGTATATTTTCTTTGACACAAAAACAAGCCTGAAGAGCTACAAGCAACCTCAATGCCCAAACAGAGTACCAAGATCTTTCATGTGAAAACAATCACTGAGATATACCTTGAAAGCCCTCAAAGCAGCGGAATTATTGCCAGAAATAATGAGATTATCTACATACACCAGAACATTAATTTGTACGGCAACCATTGTGTAAGTGAACAAAGAGTAATCGGAGTATGATTGTAGAAAATCGTATGCCTAAAGATGACGTTAGTTTGGCAAACCAACACCGAGGATCCTGTTTTAGACCATACAAAGATTTCCGAAGGCGACATACCTTATTCGGATGAGATGATTCGAAACCTGGGGGAAGTTTCATGTAAACTTTCTCTGCAAGATCACCATGAAGGAAGGCATTGTGGACATCCATATGATGTAGCTCCCAATTTTTAGAAGCTGCAATAGCAAGAAAAGCTCGAACAGTAACCATCTTAGCCACGGGTAAAAAAGTTTCAGAGTAGTCAACGCCCTGTTTTTGATGATTTCCAAGAACAACTAATTTGGATTTTAGTCGTTCGATACTGCCATCGGAATTGTTTTTTATCTTATACACCCATTGACTTCCAAGAGGTCGTTTGCCGGGGGGAAGATCCTCCATATAGTCCATGTTCCATTTATTTCTAGAGCTTGAATTTCAGATTGCATTGAACGTCTCCAACCTGCATCTTTCATGGCCTCCTTGAAAGACCTTGGCTCTTTGCCGGAACTAACAGCTGCAATAAAATTTCGGTAATGGGGAGAAAAACTGTCACAGTTAATATAATGCACTATAGGATAGGAGTACCTAAGGGATGCCTTGGAGACGAAGTGTTAGAAGATGGAGATGATGGACTGTTTGCTATGATAGTGTGTGTCACATAATCCCGCAAAAGCACACTCGGAAAATTTCTCATGCATGCCTTTACCCATTTGTTGCGTGGAAGACTTATCGGAGTTTGCATCAGTGTGGGGCTGACTCGGTGTTGCTGCTGTTGGTGAAGGGTGCTGCTACCCCCCCAGCCGTGGCCACTACTAGCAGTGTCATTGCTCTTGCCCAGGCCACTGTTAGGTGGCTGAGCAGTAGGTGAGGTGCTCTCGGCTAGAGGTCTTCCTACGTGCGATGGCACAACCGGAGTGGCTGGAGCAGCCTCGGCTTGGTGCTATTGAGCTGCGTGAGGTGCAAAGCCTTGGCCAATATCATGCGCTTGAACCCCCACCTTCACATCATCAAAATCATATGGCACTTCCATACTTATTGGAACAATATTCTTCGAAATAATGTTTGTTGAAATTGGATCAAGAAAAGGAAAAACATCTTCAAAGAATTTTACATCACGTGACACAAAAAATTCTTTCGATTCAAGATCAAAAAGTCTCCAACCTTTCTTCCCAAACGGATAGCCAAAAAAGACACATTTACGACTGCAACTTGCAAATTTATCCCCTTTAGCTTTTTTATTGTGAGCAAAAAAAGGCACCCAAAGGTACGAATGGTAGTGTAAGATGGGTTTGTGCCAAATAAAACTTCATAGGGAGATTTATTGTGCAAGAGAGGAGAAGGAGTCCGGTTTATTAAATGTGCGGCAGCAAGAACACTTTAACCCCAAAAATATATAGGCAAATTAGCTTGAAACCTCAAAGCTCTACCTACATTTAAAATATGCTTGTTTTTCTCTCAACACGACCATTTTGTTGCGGTGTTCCGACACAAGAAGATTGAAGTAAAATGCCAATTGCATTAAAGAAATCACGCAAACAATTAAATTCGGTGTCGTTGTCACTTTGAACTATTTTAATTGTTTGAGAAAATTGTCTATCCACCATTGCCACAAAAGACATAAACATACGGAAAACCTCCGTTTTATTAACAAGCAAATAAATCCAAACAGCACGAGAGAAATCATCCACTATAGTTAAAAAATATCGAGCTCCACAAGACGATGCATGTCTATAAGAACCCCATAAGTCACAATGAATTTTTTCAAAAATTCTAGAGGCTTTATTCTCACTTAAAGGAAAACTAGATCTAGAATGTTTAGCACGAAAACAAACTTCACATGCTTTATTCAAACTACCCTTAAAATTATGAACGAGAAGGAGAAGTTTCACAACTTTTTCCAAAGGATGACCCATACGCTTGTGCCATAACTCCAACAGTACCGAAGATTCATAAACAGCCACATGTTGCACCGAAGCTCGTCCTTCGAAATAAAACAGTCCATGTCGCCTAACACTCGTTCCAATCAGCTCCCTCGACTGGTGCAGTATAACACACATAATAGAGTTAAATTGGATGGTATAATTTGTATCATTGATCAATTGAGATACCGAAACTAAATTGCAACGTAAATCAGGAACAAAT
The DNA here is from genome assembly GCF_001683475.1 of Chenopodium quinoa. NCBI lineage: Eukaryota > Viridiplantae > Streptophyta > Magnoliopsida > Caryophyllales > Amaranthaceae > Chenopodium > Chenopodium quinoa. The sequence goes on along the minus strand of NW_018744570.1, from coordinate 90,061 downwards.
AACACATGTTTAAGAACAATTGATGATGACAATCGAACCAAGCCTTCCTTTGTGGCGTTTACTGTTTTGCCATTCGGAAGTCCTACCGGACAATGAGAGATGACTCAAGTATCAAATAACCATTTGTTATTGCTTGTGACATGTCTAGATGCACCTGTATCAACAATCCACAAATTGTTGTCAAACTCACTATTCAAGAAATCGTCGGGAATTTTCGTATTACCAACAAAACCGGCAATTTCTTTCCATTGTTCAGTTGTAAATGTTTGTAACGAGCCACCCAAGGAGTCCATGTTGCCTGTATTAGAGGACCTGGCTGCCATTGCATTGGCCCGAGCTTGGGATCTTCCTTTGGAGCCTGACTGTTGTGACTTGCCACGCTTAGAGGGATTTGGCCATCATTCTAGGTATCCCTTCAATTCGAAACAGCCAGAGACTAAGTGCCCGGTTTTCTTGCAATAAGTGCACTGTAAACTCGACTTATCAACCTTTTCATCAGTAGCTGCTGATTTTGACTTCCTTGCGCTTGGTCGAAGAGCAAAGCCTACGGCTTCAGGGGGCTGCTCATCAGGGACTTGCGTAGCAAGTCTAACTCGTTCATCTTACGAGGCCAACTGATATGCCCGATCAGGCAGCGGGTCTTGAGATAAGATGTTGGTGCGAGTCTGTGCGTAGTAGTCAGTACACAGCCCCATCAAGAAATCATGGAGGCGAGTGGTCACACGGCGTTTTTCATGCTCCAAGCCAGCTGTACAATTCGCACAGCAAGAGCACATAATCATTGGCTCATGATTATTCAATTCCTCCCATAGGGCATTTAATTTACCAAAATAGGAGGCAACCGACATATCCTTCGACTGCTCACACTTCGCAATTGAGGCCTTCAACTGTTGAATCCGAGGTCCATTGACGGTGGCAAACTGTATCTTGAGAGTATCCCACAACCTCTTCGCATCTTTCTACTTGGACAGAGTACTTTTAACTTCGGGAGCAATCGTGTTCATTAGCCACAAAATCAACATAGCATAAATGGTATTCCAATCCGTTTGAGTACACGGATAAGATGGTGTTGTGATTGTCCCGTCAAGGAAGACAAATTTACGGCGTGCCTCCAACGCGGTTTGAATGTCATCGGCCCATTCATCGTAATTTTCTCCACTAAGGCGAGTCGGAGTAATGAAATTCCCAGGTCTGTCATGAGGACCTAGGTAATAAGGAGAAGTAATATTAATTCGTGATGGTGGTGGCGGTGGAGCATCATCACCGGCCATGGTGATTTAGGAGTTCTAGGTGTGTTTTTATTTTTTTTTATTTTTTTTTATAGAGAATCCTAGCGACTGATACCATGTCAAAGTAGGGCTTTCTCCTAGTTTGCCCTCATTCATTCATTCAATCATATATGTATGTAGAGTACATAGTTCCCTAAAACATATCAAAAGATTCTCAAGAAATTATCTTGAGATCAAACAACCTATAAACTAGGAAACTAAATATATGATAAGAACGACAATGATGTGATAATATTCCTAACACAGCAAATTACTTTCTAGAGAGATAAAGTATAGAGGGAGTGAGATTAGAAATAATTATCCATCATTAATCATTGGCTTTCTATTTATCGATGTACATTCATGTGGCAAAATTGTACTTTCTGGACAGATTATGGGTAAATTATGAAGGGTACTTTCGTCATTTGAGATAGATTGGGCTTAAGACATAAATTAAGCCCAAACAATTGTGTTTTTGGAACATTAAATTAAAAAGTGAACTTTTATCAATTAAACATGTATTAAAAAATGGACAAATTATTTTAAGAGGGACGAAGGGCTTATGTAAATGATAAAATAGGAATTGTTTTTAGTGCCAACTAAACTTTACATGTCATATCATGATACATGAGAATAAAATTCGAATGTTAAATTATTTAACTTTTAGAATGATTGAAATAGGTATGTAATGTTTAAGACAATAGGAGTATTGATTTTGATTGCCAATCAATAATTAACTCCAAAATTATAATATCCATCTATAATGAATTAATCATAAATTTATGGCATGATTTTCATGTTTTAATTTATTCTTTATACATAGAATATAATTCCTGTATATCGCTTTTGTCTTAAAAAATTTAAAAATATAGGTCAAAATAATTTATGGTACTCAAAATAATAATACTCAAAATCAATATTATATTATCATACAATCGGATCATTGGATTGGAAATTTCACTAGCATATTAATATATCAAGACAGAGTGGAGTACCCACACTTGCAAAGAAGTTATTAATGTTAGGATTCGATGTAGATGATACCTACTATTCTTTAGAATTTAGTTTTAGAATATGATTAAAACTAGGAAAAATTACGAGGAATGTCCTTTTAAGTGGTCGACCTTGTGTGGAAGGTCATTTTATGAAAAAGTGGCACTAAAGGTCCTTATATGGAGACTGGGTTGTGGGGAGGGTCCTTTACCAAACTCCGGCGTTGACCAAAATTTTCCGGCCAAAAAAAGTCACGTGTATAGCACGTGACAACTTAAGTGGCCTTTTTTTTTTTCTTCATTTTTTCCCTTTCCCTCTTCTTCCTCGATTTTCAGTTTTCCTCTATTTTTCCCCCTCTTCTCCAAAATTTTCTACCTTCATCTCTAACCAACAACCCCACCCCCACCCTCACCCTCACCCTCACCCTCACATTTGTTTAGTCCACCACCGCCACTGCAAATTTGTCCATTGCTCATCACTTTCTCCCACAAACTAAGTAATGAACTATGGTTTTCATGAGCCCCGTTGATTGGTTACCATCTAAAATTAAGGCCATCTCTTTCTCCTATTGCTTAGTCAACCACGACTCACCGAAATCGTCAACTCATTCAAATTACAACAAATTGGCTAATAGATCTCCATCCCACCCATCATCTTTGACATGGACGAGTCAAACAAGGAATTGTTGGCAGTGAGGACCGAGGAAAGAGACAGAACACCGAGGGAAGGGAATGACTAATAGTTGGTAGCGGCAAGGGAGACGAGGAGCAATTTGTTAGGTTGGCCTCGAGGGAGGTTGGAGGCGCCTGGAAATGGGGGAAAACTGAAAATCGAGGAAGAAGAGGGAAAGGGGGAAAAAAAAAAGAAGTTGTCACATGCTGTGCACGTGACTTTTTTTTGCCGGAAAATTTTGGTCAACGCCGGAGTTTGGTCAAGGGACCCTCCCCACAAGGTCGACCACTTAAAAGGACATTTCTCGCAATTTTTCCTTAAAACTATTAAGAGGTGCCTTTATCCCCTTAGTTTCCCTCAAGGTCTCAACCCTATTGGGACGTTTTTCCAAAGTGAGCCAATTTTGGCAAATATTAACCAAAATGGTTGCGTGGCAAAAGTATTTACCAAACTAAGCTTCCAGGCTAAAACGCTGTCTCGGTCATCGTTTTATGCCTGGGTTTTTTTTTTAAAAAAAAATCAACCTAAAAACGCTGTATGGGACAGCGTCTTTGTTGTTGACCTTTTTTTTAAAAAAATTTGTAATTGCCTTTTATTTATAAAAATGTTTTTAAAAAAACAAAAACAGTTATACCAAAGACGCTGTCCCAGACAGCGCTTTATGTACAAACTTCCTTGTACCTAAAAAGCTGTCTCAGACAGCGTCTTATTTTCAACCTAAAACGCTGTCTGGGACAGCGTTTCTCTGCTGGTGTGCAAAACAGCAGCAGAATCAACCTTTTGCCACTGATCTGCCACTTTCTTCTGCCCCCACCCACCACCCCCTGCCATGATTCTTGCCACCACAATCCACCAACAACCCCCACCATCGACCACCATCTGCCACCACTTTTGACCTCCAACAACACTTCAACCAGCTCCACCACCAACCCCAACCATTCAACAACCGTCGATAACCACCCACCACAACCAACAACACTAAAACCACCATGAACAACCACATTAACCACCACGGGCCATCCTTTCTTTCCCATTTTCGACTATGGATTCCAAATGTCTGTTGTTTAATGTACATTAGCCCTGAAGGATCTATTTTGACTGACATAAATCCGATTTGGATAAATAAGCAAACAAAACTTCAAAACACAAACAGATTCATTCAACCAGCATGTCTTATATTGATAATGCAATCGTTATATACAACATTACAGGAAAAAGGACAAAACAATGATACAATACGTTCACTACTCATCAATTTGTTGTAACCCTTCCCTAGCCTCACTGTCATCTCTTCGTCTTGGACGACGCCGAGTGTAATGGTGAATGGTGGTGAATGGGTTCCGGCGCGGGGGGGAGTGAGCTGGCTGGACGATGCGTCCTCCTGGGTTCTGAAGGGTGCAAAACTGTGGAAGATGTACTCCTCTGCCTCTGTGTGCGACGTAGGATCACCTCCACTGCTACTCTGGCCGGGGTCGAACCGCGAATGGATGGAGTGCCATCATCACCGTCCCGTTGTTGGATGAGATGACCGTGACCATGTCTGCGTAAGGAAGTCGCGGACATATCTCACATCCGCTGGACCTGGGCTCTGGTGGGTCCGTCTGTAAGGGCGAGGGACAGTGCATCATACATCGCCACCATATCCGCCGCCTGTAGTAATCATTGATCAGTCAAGTACATGATATTTAAAAAAGTTAAAAAATGAGGATGATAAGTATAGTAAAAGAAACTCACATATCCGCTAATGACGTCATGTGCCGGGTGGTAATGGGTGGACGGTGGTGTGTAGCTGGGGTTGATGAAACGGCGTGTGATAATCCTGTACCACACCATGTATGGATCGTCATGATCCATAACGCCCTGCATGGGATAACCCTGAACGACATGACCCAACCGCTGCTCCCATAGCTGAAGATACTGCCAATGCTCCAGTGCCCAGTTTGTCTCCGTCTTTCCCGACGGTCAGTGTCGTGAAGGCGCACGACAGTGTCATAGTTCTGGGGAATAGGCTGCTACAGTCCGAACTGTCGCATGACGCGGTCAGGTAGGTGACTCTCCACAACCTCGAAACAGATCAGGGGGACCCGGGCACGCCACTCTCCCTGATGCTCTAGTAGAGAGAGGGGGATTAAGTTAGAGTTTGGGAAAGAAGGGGTTTGAGAATGAAGGAGGAGGAAATGAAATGAAATACGCTGTTGGAGGGAAAAAAACGACAGAAACGCTGTCTCAGACAGCGTTTCATTAATAACCTTAAACGTTGTCTGAGACAGAGTTTATAGTTCCAGAGTTAAACGCTGTCTGGGACAACATCTTTGGTATAACTGTTTTTTTTTAAAACATTTTTATAAATAAAAGGCAATTACAAATTTTTTTTTAAAAAAGGTCAACAACAAAGACGCTGTCCCAGACAGCGTTTTTAGGTTGATTTTTTTAAAAAAAAACCCAGGCATAAAACGCTGACCGAGACAGCGTTTTAGCCTGGAAGCTTAGTTTGGTAAATACTTTTGCCACGCAACCATTTTGGTTAATATTTGCCAAAATTGGCTCACTTTGGAAAAACGTCCACCCTATTGCCCAACTTTATTTGATTATTGTATTTCTTCTAGAAATTGCATTATCTTACCTTATCAAAAACGACTAATTAAATTTTTATTCAAACTAGTATTATTTTGTATGAATTTTTATGAATTGTTTGAAATTATAAAAATAAACATGTTTTATTTTACATTTTATATTTTTATTTTTATTTTGAACTCTTCTATTTATAAAAAAGAAACTTAATTTTTCTGAACCAACTAACAAATTCCCTTTATTCCCTTTACGTTAGTTATTAAAATCAAATAACAATTAAAAACCGACATTAATTTATCTCAAAATTTTGTGTCATAATCAGTGGACATAGCTAATGAGGTGGAGATAAAATATCTTTGATTATTCTCTAATTAATATTCCGCATGTTTAAGCTTGTATTATTATTATTGCTATTAATATTATTTACTTTTGTAACATGTTCCATGTATTATTAAAGGGATGGTCTGAAGTGATGAGGTATTATTATTTTATTAAATTAAGAGGGGCATAAGAATAAATACAAAAAATAGATTTATAAATAATGTCGGATGCACCCAATAATTTGTAGTTCGGCCTAGAGTGGAAGTTGGTCGGAATAATTAATAGTCAAAATACGCGGCTCTAACCCACTTGTTCACACTCTCCTCTTATATAAAGTTTCGATTCTTACGCCACCACAATCACACCACACCTAAACCACTGCTACTGCTACTGCAGTCCTATTCAATTCCTGATTTTTTCAAATTTAAGTTGTTGAATTCTATTTCAAACTAAACTAAAGTCAAGAAATCATACTACTCGTATTATTTATTTTGAGAAAACTTATTACTGTATCAAATTAGAGGTGGTGAAATTCGAACCATGGGGGTAAGCAAGCAGCAAAGCCAGGCCTTCAATATGGGTCTCGATGTTGCCCCTCAAAACGCTTCCAAAGCATTTGATGATGATGGCCGTGTCAAGAGAACAGGTTAATTATTTTGTAACACCTTACCTTTATCTTATACCGAGTGCACCTCAAGAAAGTTATATGATCGCAGAAATAAAAATAATAATTAAAAACCACACGTGTATCATGAAACAATTGCTTCGTATACTTCTTGTATTTTCTTGTCTTAATTTGATTTCTACTTATTTTACCGACTGGGAAAGCATTAGAGTTGGTCATATTAATTTACATAAGAAGATAGATCGATATTAGAAATTGGATTGTTCTGTCATATTTTATTTTACCTTATTACATGCTTATAAGAGGTGGATAGTACATTAGTACCCCATATGTTGTTTTTAACAATCATGAATCATCGTGGTAGAGCTTAGTTCCGGTAGAGCTTGATGTTTATAATGTAGTTCCGGTAGAGTTTAGTCGTATTTTAGAGGAGGATTATAGGGGCGTGGCTATCCCACGCTTAGTCCCTCTGTAAATAGTTCTTTCTAGGTGATTTGTTTTTATTTTTCTTTTGGTGTTCTTACCTGTAAAAATAAATAAATAAATAAATAAATAAATAAAATAAGAATCACGGTGGTTATTTTAACTTATTTAGATTGAGATTAGATAATTTCATAATTTGCCTAGCTATTGTAAGTGATATATTCTTTATTTTTTTGTTTTTTTATTTGGTTCCCTCCAAGTTGATACTAGTATAGAGTTGTTTTGGAACAAAAGCACGTGAGAGTAGATATTAATAGTTGGTAGTTTTGGTTAAATTTTGCAGGGACTATGTGGACGGCAAGTTCCCATATAATAACGGCTGTGATTGGGTCAGGAGTGTTGTCCTTGGCTTGGGCTACGGCCCAGCTTGGATGGATTGCTGGCCCAATTGTGATGATATTGTTCTCAATTGTCACTTACTACACTTCTGTTCTCCTTTCCGATTGCTACCGATCCGGTGATCCTGTCTCCGGCAAGAGAAATTACACTTACATGGATGCCGTTCAAGCTAATCTTGGTATTTTATAGTAACCCACCTGGCCTTCAATTAATAATAATAATAATAAATAGAAAGTTACTACTTCCGTTATATACTTTTTGACTAAGAAAATGTTATGTCCATGGATACATATATTAATAAAAAAATTTGATAAAGTTGAGCTCGTGTTATAATTAGGTGGGTTTATTAGAAGAGACAAAGAAAGATATGGGTGGGTGTAAGACTTACATAATAAGGTAACAAGGATAGTATGAAAACGGTAGATATTGCGAATTTGCGGTGAAAGATAACAAACAAAGTTAAAGGAGATTGAAAATAGAAAAAGAGTTAAAATAGTATGTATAAGCAAAATTCCAACTTAATCTGACTTTCTGGTTGCATTGCGTTGTAGGTGGGCTTCAAGTGAAAATATGTGGATTGATTCAGTACTTAAACCTCTTTGGAGTTGCTATCGGTTACACAATAGCAGCCTCGATAAGCATGACGTAAGTTTTTATTTCCATCACGTTTAGCTTATCTTATGAAATACACATCTAAACAAAGACCAAGTTATAATTTATAAACATCATATGAATTGAAGGTTGTCCAGTTTATCTCCTTGATATGCATATTACTATCACAAGTTACAAATCACATACGTTTGGATGGTACACGTAATATTGTTGATAACCTGTATTAACGCGGCTGTAACATATAGGGCTATAAAAAGGTCTAATTGCTTCCATGAGAAAGGCGAGAAATCCAAGTGCGACATATCAGCAAATCCTTACATGATCCTCTTTGGAGTTGCTGAGATATTCTTCTCCCAAATCCCAGATTTTGATCAAATTTGGTGGCTATCAATTGTTGCAGCAGTCATGTCTTTCACTTATTCTACCATTGGTCTTGGTCTTGGTATCGCTAAAGTGGCTGGTAATGTCAACTATCTTTTTAACCGTTCACTTTTTCTAGTAGACTACATTCCTTTCTTTCTTCAGCAAAAAGCAGAAGTAGCCGTTCATTCTTGACTTTTCCTTTTTTAATTGTCAACATAGTCTTGTTTTTATTCTTATTCTCATTCTCTGTGTATATGCGATTGAATAACAGTAAATGGAAAAATCAAGGGCAGTTTGACTGGTATTAGTGTTGGTGTGGTTACGGAAACTGATAAAGTGTGGAGAAGCTTCCAAGCACTTGGTGATATTGCATTTGCCTATTCATACTCCATGATTCTTATTGAAATTCAGGTGCTTAATCATGCTTAGCTTGCTTGGTAACGTAGTCATTCGTAATTTGATGTTAGTAACATGGTGTACTGTATTGGTAATTGTGTAGGACACAGTAAGGTCACCCCCAGCAGAATCAAAGACAATGAGGAAGGCTACACTAATAAGTGTTGTAGTAACAACTGTATTCTACCTGTTATGTGGGTGCTTTGGCTATGCAGCATTCGGGGACTTGTCACCCGGGAACCTGCTAACTGGGTTTGGATTCTACAACCCATTTTGGCTAGTAGACATAGCCAATGCTGCCATCGTCATCCATCTCGTTGGTGCCTACCAAGTTTACTGTCAGCCTCTCTATGCTTTCATTGAGAAAATAGCCAGTGAGACCTTCCCTGATAGTGACTTCATCACCAAAGATATCAAAATTCCACTTCCTGGTGGTTACAAACCTTACAACCTTAATCTCTTCAGGCTAGTTTGGAGGACAGTGTTCGTGATCATTACCACCGTAATTTCCATGCTCTTACCCTTCTTCAACGACGTGGTGGGATTACTTGGAGCACTTGGGTTTTGGCCCTTGACTGTGTATTTCCCTGTAGAAATGTACATTTCCCAGAAGAAGATACCCAAATGGACTACTAAATGGATTTCTCTTCAGATTCTAAGTGCTGCTTGCCTCATTATCTCCATCGCCGCCGCTGCTGGATCTATCGCCGGGGTGGTTAATGATCTTAAGACGTATAAGCCTTTCAAGACCACTTACTGATTCTAATTGTTTTACTAAATGCTAACACAATGGTTAGGAGGAGTTGGTAGTAAAGGCACCATCGCTCAAAACAGAGGGCTCTGTAGTTGCTGCTTTTGTTGATTATTGTATGTAGGTTTTATCTTACCACTCCATGGAATTACCCTTTACGTTTATAGGTCTAATTTACTGATCCACCTTCGTTAGAAGAGTGACAGATTGGAAATCAGAGGGTAACAAAACTGACAATTGAACACAATGGCCATTGAGTATAAACTGGTATACTGCTGTTGGGGGTCAAATGAGCCACTTAAAAATAAGCCTGTGGATATCACAACTTGTTTTGTGCAATTTTCTTCTGTGTTTGCATATTTTGATACTTTATTTATACTAATGTGGTAACGGCTTGCTACTTGCTAGTGGCATAACATCGCCATGCTACTCCAGTACATGATGAACATTGTACATTTTAATAATGCATATTATCCACTCAAACCTATAATTATGCTACAAACTCTAAACATTTAACCAACATACTTGGCACATGATATCTTCAAAACACAAGTCGCAAATTAAGAGCACATGATCATTACATCCAAAATACTAAGCACTTAGGATTTCATTATCAAAGCAAGAATTTAAATTGAAAACAAAACCTAATTAAATGAAAGTTACTAGTGCCCATAGAGGCACTTTGTAGAGCTAGAACAACCATCAAACAGCAGCTAGAGCTACTTAGTCAAAATGATCAGAACATATGTCAAAAAAAAATGGGAGAGTTAAACAGCATAATTATCAGTCAAACTGATTAGGAACATATCTCATCTTCTTAGAGAGTAGAGATGCAAATGGTAGACATATCTTTGAACAAATTATCATATGATCAACACAGACAGAGCATCAAGCCATCAACCATCAAGATTTTGTGATACTAACCTTCCTCTTTTTGTTTTTGCTTGGACATTCCTAGATGATGAGTTGCTCCTAGTTTCTCCCGAATCTGATTCCAAAGTAGCATTCTCCTCACATTGCGAGATGAGTTCATCTGGCTCGGGAAAACTAACAAGGTTTACATGCCGTGAAATCTTCCCAGCTACCACAAAAATAATAAAATTCCAAGAAAATTAAATGAGGAATGATATGTCAATGTGGTTCATTACTTGGAATATCATTTGTAAAATAGGAATTTAACTGCTGTTATTATTGCACTATGAACATGATTATTAGCATCTAATATTGAAATTATTACTCCCTCGACCTGTTCTTAAAGAATGTGACATATTTGATGATTAGGTTATATTAAGGGATGCAATTTTCGGGGTATCATTTTTACGCCTAAAGTTTCTGATCATTCTGAAGGATATATAACTAAGAGCAAATATAAAATGAGCAAATGTTAACGAGTTGGTGACACATACCAACTTTTGTTCCAGATAGGCCAGGTATAAAAACAGTTATATCAGATACTGGGGCTGGAAAGTTGACCATGCTATAAACTTTACCTGCATGCACACCATTAATATATAAGCATCAATGCATCATCAAATCTCAAATGCGAGTTACATTTTTATGAGCTTTTTAGTAGTATTACCAGATTTTGTCTTCATGCTACCAATTGGTCCATCTTCATTGTCAAGATCAAATTATGCTGTTTGACCTTCAAAATCATCAAGGCTCTGCACAAGTAAGAAATAAATACATTTAGAATCAGAAATACAAATACATAAGCAAATACTAAAATATGAATAATGTTCGATCTTTTTGAAAATTAGTCATGTAAGTTAAGCTGGCCAAAAAAAATGGGAGTTTTGTTTGAACTCTACGAAATTCTTGTATGGTGATTATAGGAGTAAATTTTCCCATATGCGAAATTTTTTTAGCATTTGCTCACAACATTTCAAATGATTACTTTAATCAACCTTTTTATATTGATAAGTTTTTGATATCTTCTTAACCTTTATTGAAGTGGATAATTTTATGCTACTGTGATTAAAAAAAAAAAAAACAGAACCAAAATAAATATCGGATATGCATACATTTCATTCAGTTGGGACACAGCAACTAGCAAGAACATATATCAAGACCTTAGACAACAAGTTCATGCATGCCACAAAGGTTGCTAAGAATGAAAATCCTTACTAATAATGAAGTAATTTAATTTAAATTGTAGTAGCAGCATAGAAGTGTAACGTTAAAGTTCGTAGACAAGATTAATTCAATTCAATTTACAGAAGAAAGGTAATTCAGAAATAAAAGCTAAGGAAGATGAAGAGATTACTTGGTCAGAAGGGAGTTGCATTAGCCAAAGCTCAGTGTTATCATCCACCTCAATATCTAAAAGTGGCTCTTGCAAGACGAGCTCATAACCAGGAGGAGGTGTGTAGCCAATATCATCAGATTCTGATTCAGACACTGAATTTTCCACCACCAGATTATCGATATTCTTTATTTCTTCGTCTTTACCATCATCTTTGTCAGACACAGAATTTTCCACCACCAGATCATCAATATCCTTTATTTCTTTGTCATCATCAACATCTTCATCAGACACTGAATTTTGCACCACCAGATTATCAACATCCTTTATTTCTTCGTCTTCTTTAACATCTTCGTCAGCCTCTGAATCTTCCACCACCAGATTATCGATATCCTTTATTTCATGGTCTTCTTCAACATCTGTGTCGTACACTGAATTTTCTGCCTCCATATTGTGCACACCATCCTTACTAACTTCGCCTTCTTCATCAACATCTTCATCAGTTGTATTAGCCGCAACTTCATCACAAGTGGTTAGTAGATTGGCAGGACAATGAGTACTTGTAGTGATGAAGTGATCATCAGGCATCTGATCAGCCTTCGATGTCGTGTCATCGCCCTCCATTATGTTATTAAGATTTAGAAGTGTAGTAGGATAATGCAAGTATCGGATAGCGATTTACAAGCAATTAAGCTTTGATCAATATTTTGTACGCTCAGAGGCACTCTTATTTAAAACAAGGGAAGCTGAAGAGTATCTAGCTCAGTTTAGTTAATTTCAATAACATTGCTGTTTTTCAATGCTCTCTACTTACGAAGTACTGTAGTTATTACTTTCCCATGCACATGAAATGACCCTTCAGCTTCACGTATTGTATTTCTTTCAAATGTGATCACTTTACCCCTCATTAACTTTTGGATTTTTATATTTGGTGATTTTGAATTTATTTATACTTTTCGTACTTAGTATATACTCCTTCCGTCCCCGAAACTTCGACCCTTTTGAGTTGATTTCGCGGGTATTAAGAAGTTAAATTGGAGTGTAAAAGTGTATGGGGAAACTAAGAAAAATACATTGAAAAGGGAAATTTACATTGGAATTGCAAAAAAGTAGAGAGAGAAAATAATAAAAGTATATAGAAAAAGCAAAATTTGCATGGAAAAGCTAATTTTGCACAAATATTATTGCAAATTAAAGGGTATTAAAATGTAAATAGGATGAACATTTTGGGACTAAAATTAGACCATAAGAGTCGAAGTTTCGGAGACGGAGGAAGTATTAAACGAGTTGTAACATAACGTACCCGTGTCTCCTTAATCCCTTACTTGGGATTGATATTTTTTCTGTTGTACCCGTACTTGTGTATATACCCAATCTCACACAATCTAAATTTGGACAAATTTGAGATATTGTCTTTTAATCAATAATAACACATAATACTGAAACAGACACCATGAATGACACGTGTCACTTCTGAGTGCTGATTTTTCCCTCCAAAACTCCCCTCTCTTTTTAGCAAAAATATTTTATCTCTGGAATATTTTATATTTGTATATTAAAACTATAATAATATTATTCCTTATCTTATATATTATCATTATAATGATTGTATTTCTTTTTATTTCGTGTTCTATTTACTTAAAGTAGTTACATAAGATTTTGAGACCTTTTAATTAAGGGAGAATAAACTATAATTTAGAAGGTTGAAATATGGTGGAGAATATTAAATAACGGAGCCAAAAATATAATATTAACATTTAAATTACCATTATATATATTTGTACAATAGTGGGGTTCAATGGAGGAAAAAAAAATTATATTCATGATGTTGATTTGAAATCTTATGAATCAATAATAATTGAATTAGTTTTCTGTTAAATATTTCTGTGATAACTTACCAACTTATAACTTTTTTTTTTCCTTCAAAAAATCTATTAACTATTACTAAAATAGGTCATGCTTACATTGATCATTTTGGACATATGTCAAGCTATCATTAAAAAATTCCCGAATACAATATATGACGTCAAAATTTTTTTTTTTTTTTTTGAAATATTCTACTTAGCTTATTTTTTGGAAGTATATTGTATATCTTTTTTTTTTTACTAAATTAATTCATTAAAAAATCATATGACATCCACATTATATAGTTTTATTGGGAATAACATGCATCATTAATGTAATATAATGTGTTTCGGGTGAAAACAATGGATCCTTTGTCTGGACCTTTCTAGTGGAATGAAGACTGGACTCGCCCAAGTGATGACTGGGACGAGGGTTTCCTGCACAGCAAACACACGTAAACTGGTCTCGAGGGTTGTGCCGAGTAAGGCCCCTCCGATGCCAAAGTCAGTATAGTGTTAGAGAGATAAAGCTATGCAAGAAAGTTAATGCTTGAGGCTTGAAATGAATGAATAGAGAGAGAGAGAAATCAAGGCTTTTATACCTTATTCAAATAGATAAATTGGGCCTTGAGGTCAAATGGGTCAGGCTTGCCATGTTGACCGGACCTTTGACTGACTTAGCATTTATTAGGAGAGTTAAACCTTCTTTTGGGCTTTGTAATTGAATCATTTGTAGGCCGGCCCAATTGTAGTAAATTGGACCCAAACAACTTGCCCTTAGACCCGATTCAGAAATTTGACGAGCTGGATTTTGACTTCCAAAATGGAGGGAACCAAATGATTAATTTAACATTTAAACTATTGTGGTTATTGAGGTAATAACGACAATTTGGAGTTAATTGGGAATTTGGATGGTTTAGCGGGCGGTTAATCAGAGAAGAAGACGGAAAGGTGGAGCATTGAAGTAAAGTTAGTGGTGGTGTTAGTGGCGCGAACTCCCAAGATTCTCATTTTTGGAAAGTGTTTAAGCCACTCGTCCCACATTCTCTCCTCATTTTCTTTTGCTAATATCAAATTTCTTCTCGCTAATCACCGTTGCTAAACCTTTTTTTTTCTTTTTTTTTTTCTCATATTCAGCAATCCGAAGCTCAAAACTGAAATTTGTTTCTCCGAACTTATAGAACGGAAAATTCCGCGTCTGACCAAGGTAATTTTCTTAGAATTTTCTTCGGGTTTCTTGATTTATCGAGTACCCCCCTTTTTCCGTTTTATCGCACTACCACTGTGAAAAATGGTCGGCGACCGTGGAAATAAAAATGTGGAGGTTGAGCTGAGCATTGAGGAAGAGGAAGAGGTTCCGCAGTTGACTTTGCGGTAGAACCGTCCCTTGGCGATGATGCCACCCCTCAGCGCCCAGAACCCTAGGGCTAGGGCTGGTGTTGCCTCCGCTTCTAGCGGCTCTATAATCAGGGTCGTCCCCTTGACTACCTTGCCGCCCAGCGCCTCGAGAGAAGCTAGTACCTCTAGCCGAAGTGTGGCTTCGGCATCTAGGTCGTTGACCCCCAAGGAAAGGGAGTGGCTGGATGTAAATGAAAACTTCGGCCTTATGTCGTCTCCACCTTATAAATGGTTTATTGAAAACGACGCCGAGTTTTATTTCGTCGAGCAAATTGAGGTTTGCTATGGAATTATGGAGGAAGATGGGTATTGGTGTCAAATGCCCTCTGCCGATGATAGGATTCACCATCTTCCACCTGGCTACATTGGGGTTTATACCCGCCAGTTGCAATACGAGCTTCGGTTCCCACTTCACTCCTTCATAACCTCGGTGTTGAACGAGTATAACATCTCACTGTGTCAGCTTACTCCCGTGAGCTTTCTAAGGGTGATGACTTATCTCTGGGTGTACCTGTTTTACAGATTCACGCCGAGCGTTCATTATTTTCGTTGCATGCATAAACTGGTCCCGAAAACCCAGGAAAACAAATTTCATGGCCCCGGTTGATGGCAAATTAAAGATGAGAAGGTCTACCTTTTAGTTTGGCCGAACGATACCTCGGATAAAGACTGAAGGGGTCAATGGATCTGGGTAAGGGCTCCCCAAGATGAAGACCATCCAAACCACTTCGGTGCGCCGAGGTATCTGAGAAAGCCTGACCCCAGTATGCCTAGCATTGGCCCTAATGAGTTCTCCAATGCATATTTGAAGCAAATGGCACTTTCCGGCCGAACCATAGTGCGTGGGGCCACAGGCCGAATGAAGGACGTGCCCACTACTTGGCTACCCTACTACCACTACATCTTCCAAGAGAAGATGCTTGCTGTTGTCGACCTCAGCAGAAAGTACCAAGGTGGTAAGGAGCTCGGCTAGGGCCGAGGACTTTATCGTTTTTCTTTTTTGTTTCTTTTGCTTTTTATGCCTATTGTCTTCGGTAAAGCTAACTGTTGTTCTTGTCTTTTCAGTGTTGTACGAAGAGAATTTCGACATCAATTACGAGGTGCTCGGGGTAAATCAGGAGAGGAATCCGATCACCAACACCCCGAAGATCACTGATTTGAATGATCGGCCTCTCAGCTTGCACGAAAAGAGGTTCCTGATAGTCAGCGCGGCTGAGTATCAACAGCAGAAGTCTTGGTGGAATAAGATCTAGTGACCCCTATTTTCTTCTATTTGCCGAAGAGCAAGCCGTTGCGGCTCGTACTTCCTCTGCAGCTAGAACTTCTGCTGCTGCTGGGACTTCTGCTCCTACTACCGAGCAAACTAAAACAGTTGCTCCAAGAGTTTAAGAGGAAGAAGACGAAGACGAGCGTCTACTCAAGACTTCGGTGAGCTTTCAAACTTGATTCATTTGTTTGCTATTGTTTTTTTTTTTTTTTTTTTTTTTTTTTTTGCTCATATGGCTCTTTGGCCCCCTGTTCCTTTTTCTGCAGTCAGACGAGGAAGAAGAGAACAAGGACGAACCTGTTGAAACTGTCCATTAGATTTCTTCGGACTAAGAAATGACGAGGCCGGAGCGAAGAGCTATCATCGGACCTGGGTAGTTCCAAGTTGCCCCTGTGCCTGCTAAGAAGCCTCGGCTAGAGGAAGAGAAAGTATAGGAGACAAGGGAGAAAACTCCTCCTCCTCCTAAGACTCTAGTCGATCCAATCAAAGAGAAGGCTGAGGAACAGGTTCCTCCTTCTGAGCCGCTGGTTGAGACTCAGTTAGTCTAAGGGTTTGACTCCACCTCCATCTCTTCGGCATCTGGACGAGCCTTTTGCTAACGAGATTCAGCAAGAATTTGATGCTCTGGACAACTTGATAATCCAGTCTGAGGATGAAGTGGTGCATATTCTGAGTGGGAAGCCCGAGGGCTTCGATGTTGAGACCCCAAAGGGTGATGAAGCTGAGACGAAAGCAGAGACTATGAAGGGATTTGATGTGCCTTCAAATTCGGTTGACAACTCCTTCAGAACTTTCCAATATGCTGAAATGGGGTTCGAATCAGCCCCATTGCTCCTTGTTCCTGACAGCACCAGGAGCATCCTTTGGTCGCATCGAGATACAACTGTCTCATTCTTCGACGACCTGTCTGGCCTGTCCGAGCTGGAGAAAGCTAAGACTTGGTCTCTTAGGGCCACGACTGGGATATCCGAGGCCTTGGTGAGGGTACCAGACCCTTTTGCTGAAACTCAGGGGCTGCTGATGCAGGTAAAATTTTTAATACTTAAGCATTTTTACTTAAGGTTTTTTTTTTTTTTTTTTTTGTAACTCCTTTACTTCGACTGACGGGTTTTCAATCTCTGCAGGCCGTTTAGAACCACAATTTGGCTGTGGAGATGAATGAGGAGCTGAAGCTGAAGCTCGAGGAGGCCGAAGTCCTAGCTAATCTTGCTAGGCTCCGAGCCACTGCTGCTGAAGAAGAGGTTGTTGCAGCTAAGGAGGCCTCGGAATCTGTCTTCAAAAACTTGGAGGATAATATATTCCTCGTCTTGGAGGAAGGATTCAAATTGCTGAAGAAGTATGGGGCTGAGGACATCCCTAGTCTCGAGTCTCGGATTCAGGGAATGCAGCGACAGCAAGAGGAAACTCGGCGGATGATGGATGATGATTTTAGGCAGAGATCTATTGCTGCTGAGGAAGAGTCGCTGAGAAGGCAAACTGATCTTCAAAATGAAGTTCATTGACTCTAGAACGAGCTGAATGCCAAACAGGTGGAGTCCTCCCGGTTTCAGAACGAGCTCAAGGAGGTGATGTATTCATTTTATATATTATTTTATCCCCATCCCGTGATCATAGTTAGGAGTATTTTTGGCTCTTTAGAGCCAATTTTATTACTAATACGCGTTTTCTAGTGTTTTCGTAGTTGTAGCATTATTTTACAGGAAATTGCAAATTTGGTGCATTTCCCGGCATTTAGTGGAGCCACCGCGAGCATTGAAGTTGAAACGTATTTATATGATCGTGTTTCGAAGCCCAAGACCGTAATTGATGATTCAATCCGGTGATTAAGGGCTCAATGAGGAGATTTGAAGTTTGGGCAATTTGATCCAAGAAGGATGACGAATTGGGCTAAGGTAACAAGGCCCAAAGGACGAAGAAGAGTAAGCCCAAGCATCCGCCCGACCGGGCAGTGCCCTCGCCCTGAGGCGCGCCCGGCCGAGCAAGAGGAGAAGGTCCGGGAACGCTTCGCCCGGATACGCGCCCGACCGGGCGCGAGGAAGCTTCTAGACACGCAAAAGGCGCGCCCGGCCGGGCGGCCCTTTGCCCGACCGGGCGCGTGTTTCTGAAGGGAATTTTTATTTATTCTTTTTGTAATTTTTATCTTTGGTTTATTTTTAGTAGGAGTATAAATACGATTTTGAGTGAATAATTAAGCACGCTTTTTTACGTTTTCATTAGTATTAGCTAGTATTATTTTCTTGGAGATTAGATTTTCAGCTTTCCATTGTTCTTGAGTACTTTCTCTCTCTAAACCTTTTGATCAATAAATTCCATATTTTCCGTTAATTCTTGGTACGATTTCTTACTTACTTTATTTTCCGTTAATTTGTTATTTTCATGCATTCTTTAATTATCATGTCTAGTTTAGATTCAACTATGTCAGAGTAGATTTCTATTCTAGGGTTGTGGGGATCCACGAATAATACGAAGGGGTAAATTATTATTGTTTATTATTAATGATTGATTAATTTCCTATTGATTGATTTAATGCTATGCAATTAGATTTGCGCAGGTTTAATTGTATGAGTTTTGCAATATTGATTCGAGATTCGAGAGATGAGAATTGATATTTAGGATTAGTTTCAATAGGCATGTTAATCTATTAATGGTTAGGTCGAGATTCGAGAGATGAGATTTAATACCAGTAGATTAACTGTGTGATTATAATACGTAGCAACAACCCTTTATAATCTGGTTAATTTATGCATTGATTAATTGATCGTATGTTTTACCCTGGAGTATTATTTATTGGTGAACCTATACCCTAGAGCTCTTTATTATTGATTATTCCTTTGATTTATTTGCTTAGTTTTATTATTAGTTTAATCCATACAAATACAATTTGGTTACTTGATAATTTAGATTATAATAATTAATTAGGAGTAAAAGAACATTGTTTCCCTGTGGATTCGACCCTACTTCCCTATCTACTTTAGTTAGAGGACTTAGGTAAATTACTTTTGATTAGGTGATACGACTAGATCCTGTCAGGAGGCTCAGGATCTGCTAAAGGCCCAGAAGGAGGAGGCTGCCAAGACTCAGACTGAGCTCAAGGAGGCTTAGAAGCTCCTGCAGGTGCGGATCAATACCAAGGCCAATATGACGAGGGCTACGAGAATGGGTTTAACGTAGCTCAGCGACTGGCTTTCCATGCTGAGCCTAACATTAACTGGGATCAGGTGGAAGTATGGGCCTCGGATGAGCGGGATATTCATTTGAGGGAGGCCGGCCAAGCTGAAGTTTACTTCTTGACTCGTCAAGCTGAAGCTGAAGCTCGAGAGGAAGAGGAAGCTGCAAGGAAAAAGAGAGAAGCAACTCATAAGAGAGAATCTAAGAAAGCTCTTGCTCAACCCGCCTCTTCTTCTGCTGGTGCTAAAACTTCTGGGGGCCAAGATCCAATAACTCCTCAGCCTGATCCTGCCAATGCTGAAGCATAGGAACTAGGGCAATCGTCTACAGAGTCACGTGGGTCAACTTGCTCTTAATTTTAAAATTTGCCACATCTGTTTTTGCCTCTGAACCTTTTTTGCTTAAGCTCGCCTTGATGTACAAACTCTTAATTTGTTTTTGTTTTTTAGTAGTTGTACTTAGTTCGGCAGCTGCTTTTATCCGTCTTGTGGACGGCTGCCGATTAATATTTGGTTTCTTGAGTTTTCTGAACTTGATTTGATGTAGCTCGGTGATCCGAG
The DNA here is from genome assembly GCF_001683475.1 of Chenopodium quinoa. NCBI lineage: Eukaryota > Viridiplantae > Streptophyta > Magnoliopsida > Caryophyllales > Amaranthaceae > Chenopodium > Chenopodium quinoa. The sequence goes on along the minus strand of NW_018744570.1, from coordinate 70,185 downwards.
CATTATTTGTTTGCTTGAAATGCATTGCTTTATTTTCCAACTGCCTTGCTCTTTTGCTTAGTTCAATTCTTTACTTGCTTTTTTGTAAATTTTTTGCAAAAATTTTCTATGTGCTGAGCTTCGGCTTGGACTTGTCTAGTCCCCAACTTGTTGGAGGAGTGGGGCTGTTGAGTGCTTTTGCCTCCAAAAAATTTGAAGTTTTAATCTTCAGACTTTTAAGGTGTTTTCTTGGTTTTACTCGCACACACGAAGTTTTACTTCGTTTTGCCCTGTACTACTTAGCAAAATTTTTGAAGTTTCTGATTTTTTTTTTTTTTTTTGGAAGAATTTATGAGTTCGCTGCTCAGAAGTCTTAGACTTCGAGAGCAGTATTCTCTCGATCCTTGAAATTTTTCGAGGGAATGACTATCCGAAGCATAATGCCAGTGTTTGGCAATGCCTCAGACATAACTCCTCTGAAGCACGATACTAGTGATTGGCTATGCTTCAAATTTGTCCACGACCTCTTTGCCCTAAGGAACTGACTTGTCCGAAGTACAGTGCCTTCGTATGACTATACTTCGGTTGTGAAATCATTGTTCCCTGTTGGACAGGTTTGACAGCAATCCGAAGTACAGTGCCACTGTTGGCTATACTTCAGACAGTACCGAAGGAAAACCTTTTTTCAAAAAACATTGAAGACGGAAAATAGAAACTTGCAAAATTGATAAGAATGGTGGCTCGGTGGCCTATCATTAATTTCAAAAGATATACTTACATAGATTGTTCTTACCCGAAGGGCTTACACATGATATTTTTTCAGTACATCAGCGTTCCAGTGGTTCTTCAGTTCGGTTCCATCCAACTGACGAAGCGATAGGTTCTAGGTTGAAGTTCTTCGTAAATTTTATAGGGTCGCTCTCAAGTGGCTGAGGGCTTCCCATGAATGCGGCTTTTTTGCACTTCTACAGCATTTCGAAGAACCAAGTCCCCAATCTTGAGTGATCTTGCATTGACCCTTCGATTCTTTGTTTGTATGCAACCATATTGTCTTGAGCCAAATCTCTGACCTCATCCAGAAAATTGAGGGATTCTTTCATGAGTTGTTCATTTTATTCGGCTGAGAAGTGGTGTACCCGAAGACTTTCTGTGTCGATTTCCACTGGAAAAACGGCTTCGGATCCATACACCAGCTCAAATGGCTAATGTCTCGTAGCCTCTGTCCGAATTGACCAGAGGGTTCCTGGGAGTTTCTGTATCCACTTGGACTTTTGATCCTCAACCCTCTTCTTGAGCGCGTTGAGAATCTGCTTGTTTGTCGCTTCGGCTTGACCGTCACTATACGGATGGCATACAACAGAATAAGCCAACTTGATGCCGAATCGATCAGTGTACCGCCTTAGCGGCAAATTGTCATATTGCCTCCCATGATTGAAGACAAATACCTTCGGAATTCCAAAGCGAGTGATTATATTCTGCTAGATAAATTTCCGGACAGATTGCTTGTGATGTTCGAGGCTGCCTCGGCCTCAATCCATTTGCTGAAGTAGTCGATGCTGACTATCAACCATCTTTTTTAGTACGGAGCATCAGGAAACGGCCCCAAGATATCCATACTCCATTGAGCAAATGGAAGAGGATTCAGAATCGTTTGGAGATCTCGGGCTGGCTAATGGATAACTGGTGAAATTTTTTGACATTCTTCGCATTTTTTTACGAGCTCCTTAGCATCTAGGATCATGGTGGGCCAGTAGTATCCTGCTCTCAATGCCTTGTGGGCCAGTGTTCTCCCCCCGATGTGGTTTTCGCAGATGCCAAGGTAAATTTCCCGCACTACTACATTTTTTTTACCTAATGCCACGACTAAATAAAGGCTAATGCAACGGATTCACCTCTAATATTCTAAGAGGTAGAGCTAATACAACGGCTCTAAAGAACCGTTACGTTAGCCTTGCTATTTCAACAACCAAGAAAACTGATGCAACGGTATGTAATGAAATATTAAATTGCGCGGAAATTTTCATGACTTCCCTCTACTTTTACCCTAATAATTTAAAACCCCTTACATGTGTTCCTATTCAAAGACAAAATTAAAAAGAAAAAAGAAAAGAAAATAGTAAGAAAGCTGCTTCTCTTAACAAAACCCATTTTCTCACATCTTGGCACTATACCCATTTTCCCCCAGTTCTCCATTTTTGAAGCCCTTAATTACTGTAGGAAAATTATTGAAAAATTTCTGAGAGGAAAATTAAACAAAGAAATCTGAGCAAGTAGACGAAAGCGGCACTCAAGCGGTGGCTGATTGCTTGAATTTCAGACGGTGGTTGCGAGTTTCAGGCGGTGGCTGCGAGTTTCAGGCGGTTCCGACAACTCCCATTTTCATCTTGCATGTTCCTGCCTTGTGGTTGATTGCTCGAATTGCTGTTTAAGGTATACGGCATAGTTTTGTTTTTGAGATTGCTTAATTAAAAGTTTTGTTGTTGCATGTCGTGGTGATTAATTTGAACTTTTAGTTGTTGTGCTTGCAAATTTGTATTTGAGGCCATAAATTACGGTAATAGGAAGATGAAATTACTTAGTTCAAATTTGTATTTGCAGAGAGGGAACGAGTTGGGTGAGAAACGATCTGAGTGAGTAATGTTTTCCACGACAAATCTAATTAGCGGCCATATACAATGTGGTTAATTTTTGGAAAAATAAAAAGAATTTGAGCTGAAAATATCAGAGAAACAGAAAGATAGATTAGTTTATCTGTTATTTTAAGTCTTTTCCTTGAAATTCCATATTAGTGCGTGACGTGCGTCAACCAAAGGTTGATGTACACAACAAATGGTAGAACATTTTTTAGGGTGAATGATTGAAAAAAAAATTAAAAGATTGTCTGATCTTCATAAGACAATCTTACAAGTCCTTCTCTGATGTAGTTTTATGTTCTGTGGGGGCTGTTTCTCTTGTGCCTTACCATTAATCATCAAATGCTACGGCTAACAGCAGATTTGGCTTCTTTTAAATCAAATCATATACTTCGTATATAGTTCTAGTGTTCTACTATGGAATCAAACAAATTATGAAATAGAGAATTTGAACCAATAATTTCAAGCAAATTATAGTTTATCGTCTTTTAATAATACGGAGTATTGTTTAATCACTTAATGTGTTTGTTTTAAGTTTGTATCAAAAAAAAAAAATTCTTTTTAAACATTTATCGTCTTTTTAATAATGCGTGAAAGATTATCGTCTAAAATGTCAAGATAATAAATTACAAGATAATAAATAAAAAATAAAAAAAAAAATTTAGTGCGTCAGAGTTGTGGCAAAACCATTTATCTAAAATGTCAAGATAATAAATTACAAGCACTCAAATGCTGACCTTATCACACCAATATCTTTCCAAAATAAGCTAATGATCGTAATTAGTCAATGACCATCATCTGCTAACAAGTCAAGCTAGACTAATACAATGAGTAGTATAGTCAACAATTGTGATTGTTGCTAAACTAAATATTCGGGACGAGATGGTAGAAAATTGCGCGATTATGACAACCCATAAAAGATTAAGTAACCTGTAATTCTATATCACTTCTACGCTTGACTTCTTCAAAATTTGAATTGGTCACACTTCGAAGTAAAACTTTGGCAATTTGGCCATTTTGCACTTTAGTTATGCAATATTTAGCTTTGCCAATACCTACTGCCTGAGCTCCTTCTCTTGTTTATTTTTCTTTGCCAATATCTACTGGTCACTATATTGAAGAATTGTATATGTTTGTAGAGCAATCTATAAATGTTAATGTAATATTAGGGGTGTTCAAAAAAACCCGACCAGTTGTCCCATCCCGATATCCCGACAACCCGCAAAAAACCCGATGGGAAATTTTCAAAATGTTCTGTTTTTTCCGGGTCGGGTACCCGTCCCGGTAAAATAGCACTTTCGTGGGCCGGGACATGGGACAAGCTTTGCAATTATCGGGTGCCCGGATACCCGTTAAAAAAAAAAAAAAAAAAAAAAAAAGTAACCTTAAAAAAGTTACGGATAGTATCCATTACCCACCCACACCCTATCTTCTTCTCCTTCATTTTCAGCCCCATCCTCCTCTTTCTCTCTCCTCCTCCCCCTGTTACACTTTTTCTCTCTCCTCTCCTCTCCTCTCCTCTCTGCTTTCTCTTTCCTCCTTTTCAGTTTCGTTGCTCTCCTCTTCTCCTCTCCTCCCTTCTTTCTCTTTCCTCTGTTCTTTCTCACGCTTCTCTCATTCTCCTCTTTTTTTCTCTTTCGGTTTTTATGATCAAAGGGAAGGTTTTAATGGTTAAATTCAACCATGAAAACTCTAGATTTAGAGTTTTCCTAGTCGAATTTGACCGTTTTAAACCAAATCCGAGGTGAAATTCAAGGCCATTTTCGGTTTAAAAGGTATGGTTTCTTGTTTTTAATTTTCTTTCTTTTTTTGAATTTTTAATAAATCCATTTATATGATATGATTTCTGGTAATTATTTGGTTAAATTTTGGTGGTGGTGGTTTCGATTTGGTGTGGGTGGGGTTTTGTTGGGTTGGTTTCGATTGTGGGTTGTGGCTTTTGGTGGTGTTAGGTTGTCGGTTCGTTGTGGGTTTGGGGTTTTGGTGGTGGACCTGGGTTGGTGGGAGGTTTTGGTGGTGGTGGAGTGAATTTAGGCGGTGGTAGGTGGTGAATTGCGGTGGTGGTGGGGTGATTTTGATGGTGGCTTAGAAGGAGAGGAGGTACGTTTTGGGTTTCTCCGTTCACTCCTTTTGGATAAATATAATCCGGATACCCGTGTCCCGTCCCGGATAATTCGGGTACCCGGTATCCGGGACGGGACACAGGCTGACTTATCAACTACCCGAAAATCCGGGTACCCAGATCTGAACACCCCTATGTAATATGTGCTGAAGTGTTTATCTAGATTTCAAGACTCTTGGCATTCAGAGTCTTTGTTAGAGATCCTTTAAAGGATGTGCTGGAGTAATAATTTGATCTCTTTGTAAATTTTTGATAGCTTGCTGGACGAAGATTTAATCCTGAGTTAGTGGTATATAATGCTGTAACTGACATCCAAGATAAAGATCAACTGGTAGTCTAAGGGTAAGATACTTTTTTTTTATTTTTGATTTTCTAAATCTGACTTCCATATGAGTGTATTAAATGATCAAAAAATAATATATATGCTGCAACCCTAACATATTTTGCTCATCTTGTGTTACTCTTGTCGTTTTTTGTTAGCGCCCTGATTTTGCGATTCCATCGGCTCTAGTGCGCCACATCTTCTCGTTGACCAAAACGGTCAATTTTCTAAATCTGGGGCCACAATTAATCGGGTAACATAAATTATTTTCTGTTGCTTCTGCCTAGTTTTTGTTTTATGCTGCTGACCTGTATCTAGCGTAGCTACTGTTGATATGTTGCTACTAATGATGTATTTTTCTGATGCCCTCTGTTGCTTTATTGCTTTTATTTCTATTTATGGTTGATGCTTTTATTGTTTGCTGCTGCTTTTTGTTGTTGTATGTTGGTGTTGTTGATGTTCATGCTTTTTATAGCCTTCTACATCTCTAAATTATCAATCAATTGGGACATGATTCTTAAGTTAGATCTTGGAACTGCTGTGTGTGGTACTACTCGGTGCTTGAGGTTGTTTCTTCAAGTCTTAGGAATGTAGGCACAAATTTAGGCTTTTGCATAATTGTCTGCACTTAATGAATCACATGTTAAAGATAATATTTTTGGTTCTGTTACCCTGTTCTTATGCCTCTTACCATCTATGAAATTTAAATAAACTAGAAAGGGATTACGTCATAAATTAGCATAGTTAGTTACCCAAAGGCCATTTTTAGTTTCTCAGCTCCCTGGTACAAATCTAGAACTCCTTTTCTTTCCTTTTCGTCACGGTCCTTTGCATCTCTTCCAGACTGTTCAACTGATAGTAATATGTTGTTTGATTCAATTCTTAAGTTTCAATTTTGTTCCTCTACCATATATATGAAAGTATGTTTTTATTTTTTTTATTTATTTTGTTTAAATGTGACCAGTGTTACAGTAGGTATGAAATATTAGTGGTTAATTAATGACATAAATTAAATCAATTTCTTACCAAGATGAGAGTCCAGAAGTTTATCAAGCCAAGCCATTTGATGCTGCAGATTAAATCTACAAAGAGGGATTATTAAGTGTAGATTTAATTTAAACTTTAATTTGTAAAACAGATGAGACACTAATAAGTTTTTTTTTTTCCTAAAAACAAATTAATATAATTGTATAAAAAGAAAAGGAAAAAAAAAAATAGAACAATTAGTTGTAGCAAAGCTAAAGTCTAATGGTGTAGATTCTGCTGAAAAGAAACAGCTACATTTTGACATTTTGTACCATATTTGACTTCATATAATCATATCCTTTCTTCTAGAGTTCTAGTCTTTAAACGGACCAATTTTTAATTTATGATAATATTTGGTATGTTTCTATAATAAGTCCTATTTTTTGGAGTACCTAAATTCTTATTATATATATGTTGTCGAACTTGGATGATGTTGTCTTTGGACTACATTTTCTGTTAATTTAAGTATGAAATGACCTCTTTGAGGATTGTTTCATTTAGTTAAGCTGGCTAGTACTTGTTGAATTCAAACTATGATGATCTCTTTGGCTGATTGAGTAATGATCTGAATGGTGTTGATTCATTTTTTTTTACCATTTTATGATTGCTTCGTTCAGGTAAGGTGGTTGACTCACGATTAAACTTTTACAATGATGTCTTATCCTCTTAGGTTGACTGAATAGTGTCTTATTGGCTCGTTACTTTTTCTGTTAGACTGAGAAATGGCTGTGTTAAATTTACCTTTTGCTAATTGATTTATTCTTTGAGCTGATTGGTAATTTTTGTATTTAGACGATGATTTCCTAGGTCGATTGGATTGTATCATACGAAGTATTATCTTACATTGTTTTATTTTTGTCATGTGGGTGAACCGGTGAACCTGCAAGTGCATGTACCAACATTGGGACCTTTATCGATTATATATTATTGTCTTAAAGAAAGTGTATAATAGGTTCTTATATAATATGTCAAAAGCAATACTTAGTTATTGACTACTACATTTGTTGTGCTTTAAGAGTTTCCTTGATTTAGTTCTATTATTTTTCTATTATTTAGTTATATTATTTTATTCTATTTTACGTGTAGGTGCATGGTGAGCTAAATGGAGATGAATTATAGTGACTAGTCATCTAACAAATGGTGCATATATGTTGGCGACTCTAATTCTGTTAATTAAGTTCAAGTTTGTGATGATTTGGAAATTCCAGCTTATATGTATGTTGAAATTTATATTTTGGACGATTAAATTAATTATCTAACTTTTATTTATTAATTAGTAGGGTGTCATACCGAAAACAAAAAAGTAATATTTTGTAATGTATGTAATTAGCATTATAATTATTATATATAAATATAATGACATTTTGTTCCCATTTGTTAGTATATTTAGATTTGTAGTGACTAATTAGTGTGTGTGTATATATATATATATATATATATATATATATATATATATATATATATATATATATATATATATATATATATATATATATATATATATTACTGTTGCATTAGATATGTACGCCATATATCATAGTATTAGCTTCATCCGTTGCATTAGGTGTCAATTTATCATATTTATTAGTCAGTAATCTATTGCCACGGATAATTTGTGTCGTTGCATCAGGTATTGAGCTAACGAAACGGATCATAGATGTCGTGGCAATTGGTGTCATATACCGTTGCATTAGACCTACTGCAACGCTAGCAGATGCCATGGTACATAGTCGTTGCATCAGGCCTAATGCCACGGATATTGACATCTAATGCAACGGATTTGGGGGTTGCAATAGGTCAAAAATGTAGTAGTGCCGAATGATGTAATCAGCATCTGTTGGTCCCACACATTTCAGCAGTGGGGCTGAGAAGGATTTTTTCAATAGCTCTCCTCTAAAGAGGATGAACCTTGAGCTGATTTTCTTCAGTTTGGAGGCTAAGTTTCTGTCTTTGGGAATTTCTCCTCGAAGTTTGTAAGCTGGGATGGGATCCATCTAGCTCGGTTCCTGCGCGACGCAGCAGGCTTCAGGTGCTTTGTCAACACTTCTTTCTCATCGCACCTCCACATAAACAGATCAGTTTAACTCGGTTAGAGTTGAACTTGCAAGTTTGGAGAGTGTATCGACTTGTGCATTATGACCCCTTGGGATCAGCTCGACTTCAAAAGTTCTCAGCCTCGCAATTATCGTTTTGATTTTTGCGAGATAAGCAATCATTGAGGGCTCTTTCGCCTCGTACTTGCCTCGGATCTGATTTGCGACGAGCTGAGAGTCTATTTTCAGGCAGACATGCTCGGCTTTCAACGATATGCAAAACTCTAGGCCAGCAATCACCGCCTCATATTCTGCTTCGTTATTCGAAGCTCAGAATGAAACTTTGAGTGCATACTCGAAGGACTTGCCTTAAGGCGAGGTAAGTACTACCCCCACCCCCAAACCATTTACGGTGGAGGATCCATCCGTAAAAATGGTCCAGGTCTTCTTTTCCTCGTCTACCGTTTCCTGGTACGAGCATTCAGCCAGAAAGTTCGCTAGAGCTTGTGCCTTGATGGCTGTCCTCGGGCAGTAGCTCGAAGGCATACTTTGCCAGCCTACCAGATTTTTCCACTTTGCCGAGGACTTTTTCCAGCGGCTGAATCAGTTAGGACCACTACCTGATGCTAATCAAAGTAGGGCCTCAGCTTCCGAGCGGCTACAACTACTGTATATGCAACTTTTTTAAGCAGGGGGTGCGGGTCTCGGCATCCGTCAGAGTGTGGCTGACGAAGTAGATCGACTTCTTCTTCCTTCAGCAGAACCGCACTTATGGTGGCAGGGCAAACTAACACGTACAAGTATAAAGTTTCTCCTTCTGCAGGGTGGGCCAGCGTTGAGCCAGGTGCTGAGAGCTGCTTGAAGGCTTCTTTTTGCTCATCTTTCGAGATGAGCTCTTTGGTTTTTGGGAGTTGCAACGCTTTGAAGAAGGGTAACCCCTTGTCCGAGGCTTTGGAGATGAACCTAAATAGGGTTGTCATTCTCCCAGTGAGGCGCTGGACATCCCTCTTTGTTTTTGGCTTGGGAAGATCGAGCACTGCTTGTACTTTGGCGGGATTGGCATCAATCCCTCTTTTGCTAACCATGAAGCCTAGGAACTTACCCGATTTCACGTCGAAGACACACTTCTTCGGATTCAGCTTCATTTGGTGCTTTCTAATTAAGGGTGGAAAAGGTTTCGGCCAGGTCCGGGACATGGTCCTTGTCCTCTTTGCTTTTGACGATGGAATCGTCAACATAAATTTCCATGTTGCGGCCTTTTTGCTCGGCAAAAATCTGATCAACCAGCCTTTAATATGTTGGCCCAGCATTTTTCAATCTGAAGGGCATCATTTTGTAGGTGTATACCCCGACGTTCGTAACGAATGCCATTTTTTTCTCGGTCGTCGGGGTGCATGAAGATTTGATAATACCCCGAGAATGCGTCCATGAAACTAAGCAGAGCATGGCCACTTGTCGAGTCGACTGGCTGATCAATCCTCGGCAAGGAATAAAAGTCCTTCGGACAAGCCCTATTTAGGTCCATGAACTCAACGCACATTCTCCAGGTGACATTTGCCTTCTGAACCATCACCACATTGGCAAGCCGTTCCAGATATTGACAGGGTTAGATGAAACCTGCATCCAGAAGTCTTTAAGCTTCTGATGTGATGTCTCGGTTCTTATTAGCGAAATAATTCTGCTTGTTCTACTTAACCGGTCGACAGGTGGGGTCGACATTCAGCTTGTGGAAGATGAGGTTCGGATCAATCTCATGCATGTCTGCTTCTGAGAAAGCGAATACATCTCTGTTGTCCCGAAGGAGTTAGATAAGTTCAACTCGGATGTTCAGATAGAGTCCGAGCCCGATGCTGACACATTTTTCTAGGTCTCCTTCGGTCAACTCAATTAACTCAGTCTGCTGGTCCAGCTCCATTGCTTTGGAACCAGACTCTTCACAATCTGGTCTGCTATCGATGTCAGCAGGCATCCCAGACTTCGGCTGGCTTTCCGAAACCTTTGGTTTGGATGATGAGCTCGCCTTTCCTTTCCCCTTAGATTTTTCTTGGGCAGGGGTCCCTTGGGCCGAAGCATTTAAGCCTTTCTGCTTCTTGGTACTTTGGTCTCTCTCTTTTTCTTTTTCCTCATCATCCTTGTCTTCACGACGTTCTTTGGATGGCTTAAGGTAGTTGTATTTTCGGGCAACCTCTTGGATTCCCTGAATTTTTTTGTAGTGGCCTTCGTCAGAAACATATATCATCATTTGATGGTACGTGGAGACCACTCCTTGAATTTGATGGATCATGGGTCTCCCCATGATCACATTATAAACAGATGGAATGTCCATGAGCAAAAACTCGGCCATCACATTTCGAGCTGCTCGATCTCTGCCGATGGTGACGAGAACGATGATTTTTTCCATTCGGATATGTCGTAGAACCATTAAATCCAAATACTAGGTAGGGTACTGGAATTAGGTCCTTAGACTGCAGCTTCAGTTGGTCGAAAAAACATCCCGAAACAGGATGTTTGCTCCGCTGCCACCGTCGACGAGGGTTTGCCAGACGTTGTGGTTAGCGATCCCCGTGATGATTACCAGCGGATCATCATAGGGGTATGCCACCCCCGACAGTCTTCGGCTGTGAACATAATGTTCGGTACTAGAGACTTTGGACTTTCGATGGAGGCATGGTTGACTTGATGGGTCAGACCCCTCAAGTGGCGCTTTTGAGCATTTCGGGAGCTCGTCCCCCCAGAAATGGCAAGGATGTCAGGATGCTCTTTATCCTGCGGCTTTTCTTTTTCCTAGTTGAAATCCAGTTGCAGCCGAGAGTCTTGCTCGACTTTTTTCTCTTCGCGGCGATCCGCGAGATATTTTCTTAGATAACCCTTTTGGACCATATCCTTGATCTAATCTCTCGGCTGGATACAGTCCTTGGTGTGATGTCCAGGAGACTCATGAAACTCACACCATCAGTCCTTATTTTTGTTTTGATGCCACGATGGGAGCGGCCTCGGCTTCTTCCACTTCTCTTCGTTCTTCGTTATGCTGTAAATTTTAGCATGCGGAAGAGCGAGAGGAGTGTAGGATTTGTATTTCCCTATGAATGGGGTTTTTTTCTTTTTTCGGCTCGGTTTTCGAGGACGATTTTGAGGCTTTCGCCTTCCCTTTCCTCTAGCCTTGGCCTTCGGACTGTTGTCCTTTTGCCTTACTAGTCCCAGTTTGAGATTGGGACTTGGTTTTGTTCAACTTTTCGGCTCGGATGTACTTATCTTAAGCATCAAGAGCTTCCTCCAGGGTCTGCGGGGTGTGTATGACCATGAAGTCGAGGAACTTTCCAGCCTGTAGCCCGTTCCGCAACGCAAAGACGGATAACCCTTGGTCTAGACTTGTGATTCTTGACGACTCGTTGCTGAAGAGAGTCAGATAGTTTCGGGACTTTTGTCCTCCCCTTATTGCAGACTCATCAGTTCTGCAGTTGTTTTCTCTCGGCGATTTTCCGTAGAAAACTTGCTCTTGAACTTGTTGGAAAGGTCTTTCCAACCAGTTATCAAAACTTCTTTTACTCCCTTGGTGATCCATGCTTGTGCAACACCTTTGAGAGTAGTTGGAAAGTATTTGCACTAGGTCGCTTCGGACCTGGGGTTCAGGTACATGTGCCCTTCTTAGGAGGCAATGTAGTCCTTCGGATCTGAAGTACCATCATATGTGATGTGTGCCGGGATTTTCACCATCGATACATGTTCTTCCAAAATCCAGCTCTGGAATGGGGAAGTGGAGGGAACCATCACTGCTTTTCCCTTGTTCCCAGCCGTTGGGGCCTCGCTCCCCCCTCTCAGAGAGTTTGAAGTGGTTTTCGTCCTCGGCTAAGGCAGTGCAGGGTAAGGTGCAGTCCCTTCGGGGTAGGTGAAGCGACTGGGTACGCTCCCCTCCCTAGGGCCGATACGTTCGTGAACGTTTCGGCAGGCAGACTCTTGCCACGTGGATGGGGTGTTGCTGCTTTTGAAGCTTCAGGGTTTGAACCTCTCGAAGAACTGGGGGTTTCTTTTTCTTTCCTGTTCAGTTCTCCAAGTATCTTCGTCCCAATGTTCTAGCTCCTTAAAAGATGGAACTCGCTCTCCCTCCTCTTGCCCTTTTCTTCTCCTTAGGTACCTTGGCTGCTCTATGGAGTCAGCGTGTACCGAGGGAGCGGGAGGTGGGAGATGCTGATTCGCTTGAGCCTTCATGAAGTCCATGAAGGTAGCGAGGGCTCTTTCCATCTCCTCCGAAGTGGGACACATTTGGGGCGTCTCCATTGGACGAGATTGGGAATGGCGGCTAGGAGTTGGATTCCTAGCATTTGACCGGCTCAGCCGCCAAGAGTTGGACAACTGACCCGTGTTGTGAGATGACCTGTCGAGACAGCATTCCCCGACGAGGTTGCCACGGAAGATGATGAAGAAGGTGGTCCCTTCTTCGAGGGTGAAGATGGAATTGGGACTTTCTTCGAGGAAGAAGGACCATTCTTTTTGGTGCTCTTGGCACTCTTTCCGCTCTTAGTCATGTTGCTAAGATGGTGGAGTTTTGGCTTGTTTTGGAATGTCTTCCCCCACAGACGGCACCAAATTGTTTCGGGTGAAAACAATGGGTCCTTCGTCTGGACCTTTCTAGTGGGATGAAGATTGGACTCGGCCCAAGTGATGATTGGGACGAGGGTTTCCTGCACAGCAAACACACGTAAACTGGCCTCGGGGGTTATGCCGAGGAAAGCCCCTTCGATGTCGAAGTCAGTACAGTGTTAGGGAGAGAAAGCTATGCAAGAGAGTTAATGTTTGAGGCTTGAAGTGAATGAATCGAGAGAGAGAGAAGCCAAGGCTTTTATATATACTCAGATAGATAAATTGGGCCTTGAGGTCAAATGGGCTTGCCATGTTGACTGGGTCTTTGACTGACTTAGCATGTATTAGGAGAGTTGAACCTTCATTTGGGCTTTGTAAATGAATCATTTGTGGATCGGCCCAATTGGAGTAAATTGGACCCAAACATAATGTATACTATTTTTTAAATATTTTTAACACAACTAAATAACTAATCAACAATAAAAAATTTTTTCTCAATTATAGTTTTATAATTTTTACTTTATTATTTCATTTTTCTTATATGCATTGCATTTTTGTTTAGTCTACATGAGTTGCCTTATTTTTATATTACATCACAAATTATTTATGGGAAAAAAATTATTACTACCGTGCATCATACAGGCACTAATCTAGTATGGTGGAGGATATTGGAGTTCTTGGCTACGAGAGATTTGAGGTAAAAAGTAGGTTTCATGCAAAGAGGGTTTATAATTTGCTTGTTTTTTTTTTTTTTTTACCAAAACTGGGTATAATTTGTGAGTTGGGAAAAACTACATACGTTGCAATGGTACTAATAATTATGATATATTTTAATTTAATTTAATATGATTTTTAATTTTAGACTTTTTTTAACAACAAAACTTCTAGCATTTCTTATGTACAAATACATATCAATCTCCCATTTTGCTACCATATGAGCCGTCGTATTACCTGCCTAACAGATATGAGTATAATTTAAGACAACTTATCCTATAAATATCATCTAATAACATGAAAATAGGTACAACTCCAAACTAATTTCTTTTAATTGTTCTGGTCATGCTACTTGCGTCACTTTGAACAGCTACCAGATAGCCCAAAATCCTTCCCAAAACCACCACAACTTTATAAGCGGTAATACCATTTTTATTTTTATTTTTTTATTTTACAAGTATGATTGTTAAGAGATTATTATTCCATGAGTAAAAAAATTTGAATAACATAGATATTTCTCTCATAAAGAGTGTCTATTTAAATATTTCTATAATATATATTGCGCTCTTACATAAATCAAGGGTTTCATACGTCAAAATGTCCTAAATCAAAAAGGATATACGCTTTTTTACATAACACTGTTTGTATCAATGATATTTTTTAAAAATTTGGCATATAAATAAAAAAAAAAAATCTTAAAATTCAATAAATAACCCGGGTATCGCGCGGGGCACAATACTAGTGTATAATAAAATGAGTCATTATTATATTTAACTAGCTTAAGGCCCGTGCCATGCACGGTAAATCTAATAGTTTTTAAGAAAATTAATTATATTTAACAAATAAATTTGATAAAACATACACATCAAACATATAGAAATTATATTGTCATAATTTATATCAATAGGCAAAGCAAAAAAATAAAAAATAAAAATAAAAATTGATTTTTTGGGTTGCCTATACTCGAGATTTTCTTCAGGCGAGGCTTGGTTTTATCAGGTCTAGTGGCCATATTAGTAAATACTTATTTGTAAATGTCTTTTAATAAACATCAAAAATTAATGAAACAGAGAGTGAGGGATAGCTCAAGTGGTTAGAGCTCCCCTCCCGTAGACTAAAATTTTCACTAAAACTATTAGCAAATTAAAGTTCTCAACATACATATAGATATATTAATTACAAATACTATATCACCTTTTATATCTAAGAAAATCATTTCAATTATAATAAATACCACTCTGATAATTAAAGGCAAGAACAATCGATAATTGGGCAACACTAATCTATATTATTACATTTTCTGTTTATGGATTGATGTTCTAC
>NW_018744570.1:35518-55355 GCF_001683475.1 Chenopodium quinoa | reverse complement strand
GGGGAGCTTTCTTTCTTTTATGCAGATAGACTGATAGCTTGGGTTTTGATGGAGAGAGAGCCGAGAGCTTCTAGAGGTACTTTGAGAATAAAAACCCAAGAAGCTTTATGCCCTGGGTGGAGGTACTTTGAGAATAAAAACCCAAGAAGATTTATACCCGGGCAGAGGTACTTTTGAGAATAAAAACAAGTGCTTTATACCTAAGGCGGAGGTACCTTGAGAAATAAACCAAGTGCCTTATACCCCCACATGGAGGTACTTTGAGAAATTTCGTGCTGAGAGCTATGCCAATGATCTGCTATCATCATTTTTAACTTTTTTTTTTAAGAAAACCGAAAGGTTGGGGGCGGGAAGCATTGCCGAGCGCCAGGGGTAGAGTGCAATACCGAGGGCCTTAGGTAGGCAGGCCGAGGGAATTTTTCCTTTGTTTCACTTAAGTAAGCCGAGGGATATGTATTGTGATGAACGAAAGGCCGAGCTGAGGGAGTGATTGAATAGGCCGAGTGAAGGGAAGCCAAGCTGAGGGAGTGATTGAATAGGCCGAGCGGAGGGAGGCCAAAATGATAGTAATTGAATAGGCCTAGCAGAGGGAGGCCAAGCTAAGAGAGTGATTAAATAGGCCGAGCGGAGGGAGGCCAAGCTGATAGTAATTGAATAGGCAGCGGAGGGAGGCCAAGCTGAGAAAGTGATTGAATAGGCCGAGAGGAGGGAGGCCAAGCTGAGAGAGTGATTGAATAGGTTGAGCGGAAGGAGTTGAGGGCCTGCTCTAGGCTGAGAGATGCCGAGAGCTTAGCTTGTCATGCTAAGGGCCAAGCCCACTCTAGCCGGAGGGCCTTGCTTCAAATACCAAGAGCGTGCTCGATCTAGGCCAATTGGCTAAGAGCTCGGCATGCATTATCTTGCTAAAAATGACCCAAGGTTGAGGGGTGACATAGATTAGCCAGAGCCTAAAAATGAGGGGGAGAATACCTTATTTTCAAGTCTAAAAGCATAAAATAAAAGAGAAGGGAACGTGTTTTAGAAAGACAGACAAAAGATACCTACATATTTTATACATCTAGCAATACAATAGTTGTGGCAACAATTCTTCTATATAATGTGTCTTACTCGAGCTAAAATTTACTTGCAGTACTTCCCAAGGTTAGTCGTGAGAGTTCAACTCAATGATGATTCTCTTCAGCGCAGAAGATCATCATAAGTTTGCACTGAGCTTCGGATTCTGCAGATTAAAATAGCGCCTTCTTCACCATTAGTGACCGTTGGCAACCATTTCTCCATGATGACCTGCTTCCCCTCGCTGATGTGGTCTCTGATGTGCAAGCTCTTCACTGCAGATGATGGTTGACGTTCAATGTGATGTTAATAACAGTATTAGGATTGGAAACAGAATTAAAATAAACCATGTCCTCTTCCAAAAAAAAAAAAAAAAAAAAAACCATGTCCATGAAATACTAACAAGCATAAAGAAACATACAAATGATGATGCTGATGATGTTGGGTATGAGGCCTGTCTACTATAAAAGTGATATGCAACAGCTGCACATTCTCAACCATATTATACCAGATATGACCTTAATTCAGCAGTGTACGTGATGGGGGTTTCAATGTAATTGTCTAATGAGACAGTTGTTTGCTTATATAGCTGCCTTATAATGCACATAACACATCAGGTGGAAAACTCTTGTGGCCTTCTCTGCACAGTAAGTATTGAAATTTGATTTCATCTATAATTGCAGTCAAGCCAAAAGCTTTTCAGAGTTTTACCTAAAATACCAATAGCAAATTATTAAGAAACTGAACCTCACTGGACTCTTTCCGATACAAATCCTTCCTAACAATATCAATTTTATAGGAAACAGAAATATTAGGAGTAATTTATTAGAAGATAAATTATCCAGCACGCACCTAGAAACATGCAGCTCTAATTCAATAACCAAATAATTTCATAGCCTTTCACTTCTTAGATGCAACTCAGTGAAATTTATGTTTCAAATGCTAACACAGCAAATCCCAAAATTGACAACCAAGTAGCCCCATAAATCTGCAGCTCGTTGGCATCTGCTCAGGGGAGCCATAGAAAGGACTCGGAATAGAATGAACGTAACAAAATTACGAAGGGAGTATCACGCATGTCCAAAGAGTAAACTTCATTCACAAGTGTAAAGTTTGCAACAAAAACAATTAAGAGGGATTGATTCCTCTCATGCAAGTGAAAACTTAAGAGAATTCCAGTCATACACGAAGAAAAAAAAAGGGTTTGGAATTGCACATAACTTTCCAATAATCAATCTCCAATCAGAAATAAAGAAAAATCCTTTACATTGACTCAGAATTCGCAGCAATGTGCAGTGAAAGTGCAATAAATCAAATTATGAAACACAAGAAGATGATCCCAGTTAAAAGACCTAAATAGAGGAAAGGCCCATCAAATGGTAGCTCATATTGTACCGCAATTCAAGGTTCCATTGGATTGTATTCAGTTTAACAATTCGTTATAAGAAAATGCTGAACTTCACCCATCCACAAAAAGTTCCCAATTTTTTTAGGCACAAGTTAGGAGAAAAAATTGTAGTGGGCGTTGTTAATGAAGGTGAGTAAAAAAAGGAAGTTAATGGCTATAGTTAAGTTTTCTTTTTTATTTATTTATCTTCAATATCACATGGAGAAAAAAATAGGGGGGTATTGTTGGTTAAGTAAAAAAAAAAATGGCAAAATTACACTCATTGACACAAACTTTGGAGGGTTTTGCATTTTTGACACCAACTTATACCACTTGTTAGATTGACATCAACTTGTTCAAAAATAAAAAAAAATATATTAACATAATGATATTTGAGTGGGCCCAATTGTTAGATGGTTAAATTTTACTTTATTTAAATCATTTTAAGCATTTATAAATGAATTATGTAGTATGAAATCAGTAACTTATTTTTAATTACATGGTTTTTTTTAAAATCACAAATTAAAATACGAAAAGAACCCCAATTCTCTCTCTCTCCTCTTTCTTCAATCATCTTCTCTACTTACTCTCCCTTATCTTCAACTTTTCTCTCCCAAATAACCTAACTTTTATGAACCAAAGTTGAATAAATCGATTGAAAATGAGAATCAAGATATGAAAATGGAGATATTAAAGCTTAAACAAGCCTATGGGAGTTTTAATTTTTCGTATGAAAGTTTTAACATTGTAAGAATTTGGAGGAACGAAAACCGTTGACGCCAAATTATAAGCTTCTATAAATTGTCTCCCTTTCAATTTTGCAAAAATTTGACAACCTAACTTACAATTAAGGAAAGCTGATGAAGGGGAAATTAAGTAGAAAGGAAGAAAACGCAAGAATAAAGAGATGAGAAATATTGAAGAAAGAGGAGAGAGAAAGAATTGGGGTTCTTTTACGTATAATTTCGTTAATTTGGGGTTCTTTTAATATAAAATAAATTGACTGATAAAAATAAGTTACATATTCATAATTCATTTACAAATGCTTAAAATGATTTAAATAAAGTAATATTTAACTAGCTAGCAAGTGGGCCCACTTAGATATCATTAATGTTAATTTTGTGCTTTTTTGAACAAGTTGGTGTCACCGTGTCAATCTAATAAGTGGTACAAGTTGGTAACAATAAATGCAAAACCCCTTGGTGTCAATGAGTGTAATTTTGCAAAAAAAAAAAAAAAAGGGTTTGTGGTCAACTGAAGGCTTTTATATTTTTATTATTGAATTACACGAAGTATTAATTACGTGGGGCCAACTCTAAAAATAAAAATAAAAAAATAAAAAAAGTAGAAGAAAGAAAGGGAACTATATTTGGAGAAACATTTTGTGAAAAATTGATAACTTTATTTGGGTACGCAGGGAGTAGATCAGTAAAATTCCTACATTGCAGCAGCCACTAAAATGTAATGATAGTTTAAAAAAATCAGGAT
Organism: Chenopodium quinoa; assembly: GCF_001683475.1. Taxonomy (NCBI): domain Eukaryota; kingdom Viridiplantae; phylum Streptophyta; class Magnoliopsida; order Caryophyllales; family Amaranthaceae; genus Chenopodium; species Chenopodium quinoa. Next base: position 51,427 of record NW_018744570.1, on the reverse strand, counting down.
GAAAAAATGAAACATGGAGAGCCTACATACCTGAGATAGTTTGAAATAGAATCATAATGAAGGACAGCTACAATTCTTCGTCTTCTTTCTTCTCGGGAGTCTCCACCTCTCATAACAACTGGTAACTGCCCAATACCCTTAGCCTCCATTAGATCCTTGGCTGTCACTAAGTCAGTATCCGGATAGCAAGTCAAAACACCACGCTCCACACCCCGGTAGCTCATTCCACGAGTACAGACAGAATAAACTGGACATGCATACACCTGTTAATAATCCACAAATAGATGTCATGCATAATTCACAAGAAGCCAAAAGAAAAATGTGCGGAAAGCTGCCAAATCCCTTACTCCTGCAAGGCTCCTCTACATAGATCTAAGAAACAAGGAAATGGCAAGGATTGCAGAAATGGAAACTGAAACACTCAAACGCAGATATGGTAATTCTTGCAAACATACAATCAGGAAACAAAAATTGAAACATTTGAAGGGGGAAAACAAGATTTTTTTTCCTACTTCGACATAAAATACTGCCCTTCCATAATTTATACTTCCTCTGTTTTCTTTTAAATGCAACACACCTTTTTTTCATGCTTTTTTAGGAGGTGATTAGAGTAGGTAAACACACAAATTAATCAAAATAATTTATACACAAATTAGCTAAGCCTTCTCTAATCATGGTGTTAAAATAATTTTGATAAAGTAGCTCGTTTACTTATTCGAATCACCTCCTAAAAAAGCGTGTCAAAAAGGTGTATTGCATTTTAAAGAAAACAAAGGAAGTATTTCCCAATTTTTGAGTTTTTGATGCTTGAGCATTATATTGAGCATCTCGTCAAACATTTAAGAGGGAAGAAGCTTTATGTCAGCCTCCTTAGAGTTCCGATTATAGTTTTGAAAGCATTGTTTCTCACAGGTGTGTACCAAACACATTTCAGACACTACCCCTTGAGCAATTTCCATGTTTCACAAATACAGATAGAATAAGACTTAACCATATAATAAATTATATTAACTCACTTCTCATGACTAAAAGGAATAGAAGGAAAAAACCAAAGGTAAAAGAATAGAAGGAAAAAAAAAAACCAAGGATCCATTAGGATGCTTGATAGGCAAAACAGAGAACAGCTGCATCACCACCACATCAATAACCAAAGTGAATATAAATACAGTTCTATAGATCATTAAACACAGATGAAACAGGCAATAATATCACATACATCATGTTGTGCGGACTTGCTGTTGCCAGAATTTTTAGACAAACACCTTTCCATATCACCACTCGTCAAGATACCCTCCAGTAGATTCTTATCATCAACTACTAGGGCACAATTCTGCTGATTTTCACGCATATATTTCATCACATCTCTCAAAGTTGTGTCCAGGCCAACCTTCAAATAGTTCTTTGACATAGCATGGGATACCTGATAAATCATGTTTGAAATATCAAGCCCAGTTAACGAATAGAATACAGCAATCATCAAGCAGTGAAAAAGAAGTTTACCTTCAAACCATCTAGAGATACTTCTTCATCGATTGATCTAAGAAAATGAGAATCTTTCATGACAGAGAGCTCTAAATGATCTCCAGTTCCCTTGTCAGGGTCCTCAGCATCATCTCGAGGAAAAACAAAAGAATAGCCTCTTGTTGGATTCCTTGAGTCAGTTTCATTTCTTTGATTTGCAACAGAAGGGACCCATATTGCCAAACCAACAGCCCCCTATGATGAGGAATGGTGTACAATCAGATGCATGTAGAAAGCAAAAAAATTACTGAAGCTCACCACTTAAATACAAAATTCATTGAATCTATCGGGGAAGGGCAACTGCACCTCATTATACGGGCAAAAAGGTTAAGGTTGAATCACATCAAGGTTTATGACATTCAGATATCAAGAAAAATATTAAATTTGTCAACAAGACAGTTTTAGTTATTAGCCTTTATATTATGCTGAAATGACATTCCCCTTCATGTCCAACTGAAAGTGTCCTCTATTGAACAAAGGAAACACAACTAGAATTATAACTCCACAAGCATTAAGATAAATCTATTCTAAAATAAACCTCAGAACCTAGCAGAAGAGCAAAAAAAGGGGGGAGGAGGGGTACAGCAATTTATTACTTGAAATAATATTGAAACATCCAAAGCAGAGACAAAAATTATGAGGTAAATCTCATGAATAAAGTAGCAAAATAGTTTATTGGATAAAGGAAACACAACTAGAATCTAGAAGTCCACAAGCTTTAAGATAAATCTAAGAACCTAGCAGAAGAGCAAAAGGGGGGAGGGTGATTACAGAAATTTATTATTTGAAACGATAATGAAACATCCAAAGCAGAGACAAAAATTAGGATGTAGATCTCATGAATAGTGTCACAAAGTAGTTTATATAATTGTTGGCTATAAATCTAAAAAGAAAGGATATGATTTGAACCAAGAATTATGGCATCAGTAAGCTGTAGGTGAGCACTGGCATACTTGAGCATGTTTAAAGAACAAGAAACCAGTCTCAAGAAAGCGAAGATTAAGAGCTTTACCATGAGTGGAAGCAATATCCTGTAATCTTTAGTCAATTCAAAAAGAAGTAAAACAGACGTCAAGGGTACTGAACAAACAGAAGCTAATGTAGCAGCCATTCCAACCTGCAATATGGACTAAGTTTTATGAAAAAACAAAAATCACAGCAACATCAAAATAATATTGCATCCCAGTCGAAGTGCAATTTACCACTTACCAGAGCATAAGCCTGAGGCTGGGCAACAGCAGTGTTTCCTGGTAAAGCTGAATTAATCAGTTCAGCAGCTGAACCTCCAAAAACAGCACCAACAGCAGCACCAATCATCAAGCTTGGTGCATAGAGGCCACCTACAAGCCCAGATCCTTTACACAGAGCTGTCGCTACAACTTTTGCTGCTGCTAATTGAGCCAATAGCCAGATTCCAGGTGCTGAAGCACTTTTCCCAGTGTGGAGAATTTCGTCAACATTTGTGAAGCCCCAATACAAAATTCCAGGATATTTGAGGGCTATGATCCCTACCCCTAAACCTCCTAATGCAGGACAGACAACAGAAGGTAGGCCAAACTTTTCCTTGATGAACTCAAAGAACTTGGTATACCAAGCTACTAAGCGCGTGAAAACTACACTAACAACACCACATAGCATACCCAAAATCAAGTACAATGGCAGTTCTGCACAGAAGCAACAAATTTCACTATTAAAGCCTACAATTTTCCAAACTCTTCTACATATTTCAAGACCAAAGGTAAAAAGAACATAAAAAGGTAGCTATATGATCAGATAAACATCTGAAAGTTAAGATGACACAAACACCACCATCGCCTACAATGGTAATATGGGGTCTGTGGTCTAGATGTTAGCAATCTGCCCCTTCTCAATTGAGGCAATATCAAGAAAGATACATCGAAAGAATCAAAAAGCAATAAGAGAAATCTACAGAATATTAATACTGCGTCAACTGCACCATTAGTCACATGGAAAGCATTTGTGATAATGAACAATGAAGTCAAATTTACCAATATCAATCACCATTATGCGGCATTTCTGACACTTTATGCCATCATCATCATGAACATCAATAAGAATATCCACTATGGATGCCGTTTAGGTGGAAAATGTATTAAGTCATGTAAGGCTATTGGCATGTGCAGTCTATGCGACCATTGATCACACAATGGCCTTTAAATATGGAGGCCTCATTACGTAATACTCCCTCCGTTTTATATTAAATGCAACACTTTCCATTTTCGGCCGTTTCATAATAACTGCAACACTACTATTTTGGCAAGGACCCACCATTATTTTATAATTTCTCTCTCCCACTAACCCCACTTTCACAAATATTTTATTATTTCTCTTTCCTACCAACCCCACTTATACTACTTTTTTATTATATCTCTCTCCTACCAACAATACTTTATATTATAAAAAATCCTCTTTTGGGCCCCACCCTATAAATTTTCTTAAACTTTGTGAACACCCTAGTGTTGCATTTAATATGAAACGGAGGGAGTAATATAGCATTTCCAAGAATATATACAGGATATAATTGAGTTGTTAATATGTAGAAAGTGGAAGTTTTACTCTCCTTAATGTCATGGTTCCAAATCTCATATACACTAATTATTGTAATACAGTTCTTGAAATCTCACCAGCCCAACACACCACAGGTTTGATAAGTATTCCAATACATTTTATGAGGAATAGGTACACAATTTTTTTATTGGAAGATTTTTCAACTATTACTTTAGACTTTGTAAGCAGAGATCGTTTACATTGTTTCTGTTATAGTGCACTATCTTACTACAAAATCGGTCAAATTTTTCATATGTAGGGCCTACATCCAAAGATTTCAAACCTAATAAACCTTGAGTACACCCATTCTGCCTCGTTATAAACACCTTAATGCTAAATTTTGTTAATCTAAACCCCAAATTTAAGCTAAATTTTATATTTTGCCCCAACTTTAAAGTTTTAAAACTTTACCCCCAATTATAAAATTTAATGTAAATTTTAAACCATTAAATCCCTTGCAAAAAGAATGATCATTTACCATAAATCAAGGAGTTTAAAACATTGAACATGATATACATGTGGTTTCAATTTTCCTAATTTACACCCAATTTAATCTCACCCCATTTTTTTTTTTTAAATCTACCAAAATTTTAATCAACCTACAACTGAAAACCATACTACAATGACACAAGAACAAAATCCAAACTAAGGAAGAGAAATTGGGGCCATAACACCACACTACTCTGTCGAAAATACAGATTAAGGCAGGGAAATTGGTGAAGAGCAATGAAATAAGTGGGGACATCAGTTGAGAAATAGATGGCATTATTATTGGGGATGTGAAAGCACTAGAGAAATGAGTAATGAGCCGCGCAGGGCAGATCGATATTTTAAGAAATAAGAAAACTTTGGAGTTTGTGGATTGATCTTGTTAAGAAAATAACAATAAAATCTTTATGACAAGGTTTGTTAGCAATAGTAGAAATGGATACGCAATCAATAAACAAGATGATGTAAACAAATTAAAGGTACGAAAAATAAAAAACAATGGAAACATGATTTCACATGGAAAGCACCCTTCACAAACTAGCAAGGTAGAAAACCACAAGCCGTCAATAATTTATTAAAAAATATTAAAAACCCTCACAGCAACCCTTAAATTACAACTCACACCTCTTAAGAACTCTAATCTAGTAGCCTAAGAGTGTATTTCTCCCTTAGAAAAAAGAAAATCCTAGACCCTTTCTATAAAATATGGACCCATATCTCCTTCAAGTTTATAGTAATCTAAACCTAAACTAAGTCTCAAATAACAAAATTTGATAACAAACTACATATTATCTTCCTAATACTAATTTAGATAAAATGGGAACGTGATTAATTAAGTATTCTAAACCAACTCAAACTAGGAAACATTGTAGCTTGCAAGGAAACCCCCATAACCACGTCAAACTACATTATTAATGTATACGGTTGTGGCACCTTGCCACAAATCCCATGTACTTGGACATGTGTTCTACTAACCTAAAAGGCCATGTGACTTCTAGCTAGGCCATTCTCTTGCTCGTATATGGCATTACTTTGAGTATAATCATAGCACGAACTCGAAACCTACCTTGTGTCTTTAGGCTCCACTTATTGTGTAGGACTTGTTGGGGTTAGCATATGAACCAATACATAAATCTATCTCCTCATTTATCCTAGTAATACAAGAATAATTGGTTCCTTGCTTTATAAAAGGGAAACCACATGTGACTTTGTGATGGATGTCGTGCTATGATTAATGCGTGAGAAATGAGGAAGGGAAATTTTGTTTATCCTTTCTATGCCCTTAGTAGAATTAAAACAATGTAGCAGTAATATAGATGGGTAATTAAGTTCGAGCTTAGAAGTAAAACTAAACTAAGGGTAACAACAAGAAAAAACTCGAGATATGTTACATGGTGACTTGTATTTTGTGAACTTCCATATGGTGAATTTTTTTTTTTTTCAAAAATGACCCTTTTTATTTATAAATTACGTGACCCTTTGTTATTTGTAAATTAACTTCCATGACCTAGATTCACTAATTTGATAAATACTCCCTCCGTTCCCTTTTTTATGCTTCCAATTAGGGTGTTCCACTTTACATTTAGGATCTTTATTTTTTAAGTCATTAATTTTGGACAAAATTACCCTTATTATGCAAATTAAATACTCTATTGTCCTTAATTTTCCATGTGCAATCGTACCATTTGCAATATTTTAATGGGTTTTCAAGACTTATTATTACTTTCTCTCTCCTCCTTCTACAACCTTGCTTTTCTTTTTATAGTCTTCACCCCACATCTACAATATTCTTAATATTAATGAAAATGTACATCTAATCATTGAACTAATTCCAATATACCTCTACTTTACACAGTTCCTTAAAAACCTCGAATAATTCCAAACATCAAAAACAAAAGGGAACGAAGAGAGATTAAAAATAAATCATAGATTTCTCTTACCTTCCTCCCATGGCAGCTCCAAGCACCCTTCTTACCTCTCCTTCCTCCATATTACATCATTAAAACTCCCACTTTACCAACAATTATCTAAATTTATAATACTCATTTCACAACCAAACCAAGAATTGTGATAATCAACAAAGAAGAGAAGGGTTTAACAACTATTATCTTCATTTTCTTCTTTGTTTTGACCACCGCAAGAACCACTAATATGCCACCCATTCTCTACCTTTTCCATTGTCTTTTTACCCGGAACCACCACCAAATAAACCCTAAAAATTGCAAACTTCAAACCCAAATACTCTATTGCTCTCTTAGGGATATATGAAAATATATTATCAGGAAACAAGTTTAGGGTAAAAAGGCTTAACAATTTAGCACTTTAGCTTCTCATATTATTGTAATAATCATCAACCATTTATACAAGGGATAACCTAGTCAATCTCAACTATTAAGAAACAATCATAACACCTAACAACTTCCTATAAGATAATATTCTAATTATCACTTAACATAATTTTATCTTAACATATCGCTAAGATATATAATCATCTTAAATACTATCAAAGGTCCATATGGAAAATATATTACAATGATATTCTCATTGGTACCACTGTGGTATTGACTTTTCCCATTGATACACTCCAAAAATTTTGCCTTCCTATTGGTACACCTGTGGTTTGGTCTTTTTCTCAAACCGTGACTAACACCGTTAATAACTAGCAAATTATATTAATTAATTAATTAAAGAAAAGACTATAACACCCCTCTTAAACATCTAATGTCTCGATTTGCATGTCGAAAATTATTCGGTCAAAGTTTTAGGGGTCATTATAGCCCTTAAGAGTCCAAATTGACCTCGAAATTAGCAAAATGAGACATTTCTGTTATTTTTTTTGTCAATTTCGAGCTAAATTTAGACCCATAAAGAACCAAAATTACCCCTAAAGCCTTAACGGAACAATTATTATCACGAAAAAATAACGACACGCAAAACGAGACAATTCTCGACACGCATACGAGAGACACTTGTGTTTTTTTTTTTTTGCTAATTTTGAGGTTAACTTTAGCCGAACCATTTTCGACACACAAAACGAGACATTAGATGTTTTAAGGGGTATCAGAGTCTTTTCATTAATTAGTTAACTTAATTTAATAGTTATTAACGGTGTTAGTCACGGCTAGGAAAAAGACCAAACCACAGGTGTACAAGTGGGAAGACAAAATTTCAAGTGTATCAATGGGAAAAGTCAATACCACAATGGTATCAATGAGAATTTCCCTAATATAAATTCCCATATTCCTAATAGTATCTCATCTTTACCTGTTTGTTATTGATCTCATACGTTAAGCAACACTTTATGTCCAACTTAATCTACTTAATATGAGAGTGACTGTGTACTAAATTGTGCTTTATTTAAAACTAATAGGTATGTCCAACAACTATGTTACTTGCACTCTTCATTTTACCTCAAGTACTCGTGTTGGACCCTCGACACTTTGAACTTCATTTTAGTTCAAAATCATAGATTTTTTTTCACAAAATAGCCGAGACACTCGGACACATACGAGTTAGACACTCGGACACGTACGAGTCCAAGTAACATAGTCTAACAATGAATATTGGTGTTTAGTAAGTGATAGTAAGAGAAATAAATACCTGCTGCCGATTTCAAATCATACGATGGCACTGTAAAAGCTGATTTATTCCCTAGCAATTCATTTGACACGGTTGATGAAATAACAGAAGCTAATATTATCATTGCAGTTGTAAACGGAGGTGAATTTTCAGCACGAAGAGGTCTTAATACTGTCTCAATAGCAAAGAAACAACCAGCAACTGCTGCATTGAAACCTGTCCAAGAAAAACAATGGATGAAAATTAGACTACTTGAAAGACCGCGCTCAGCTACCACAGTTATATGAAATATAAACAAAGGGATTACATGTAGAAATTTTGAATTTGGAAGAGGAAGAGCAACATTAACAGAAAAAATAACTGCTTTAAAGCAGATTGATTAATGATAACAACATCACTATCCAGGTGTAATAATAACTTAATATGTTGAATTTTTAGAATTTGTTTCCAAAATTCATTTCTTTATGATTTTGAATTTAATCATTTTTTAAAGCAAATTGTGCTTTGAAATTTCATTTGAGTTTTTATAAAGATATGTATGTATAGTTTTTATTTTCTTTTCAATGTTTAAAGTGATTTTTATATTTTAATTGTTTTTATTTTACTGTTTCGTTGTATGTTTCATTATCATTTTTAATGAATTTTTTTTATTTAGATTTGATATGGTGTTTTTTGCTGGGTTTTTTTTTCAAATTTATTTCCTAAAATTCGTTTTTGATTCTTTTTTTTATGAATTTTGTTTTTATTTTAGGAAAAATTGATGAGAATAATCTCACATTTTCGCTGTCTTCTCAAATTGGTCCAACCTTTGGATTAACTCAATATAATCCCACCTTTTACATCTATCTTCCTAAAATGGTACGTAACCTATTGAGACCTAATGGTAACCTATTCAATAAGTTAACTGCACAAGTGTCTTATCCTAATTGGTTCCAACTTAATTAATTAATATTTTAAATTAAAAGTATCAATTTAAATTTATTAATTAGTTTTAATCAATAAAAAAAAAACCAACACCCAATAAACCACCGCCGAACCACGAACCACCCTGTCTACAACTTACCACCAAGCCCTCACCACCTACTAAACCCACTCAACACACGCGACCGACCACCCAACCCATTGACCTCCCTTTCGACGACCCAACCTTACCACCAAGCAAACCACGAGAGTATTGAAACCACCGCACATAACCAGACCACCGAAACCACCCCTAAACCACCACCCAAAATCGACTGCCAAACCATCCAAATACTTCTCATAATAGCCACCACAACCAATAACCAAAAAACCCAAAATCAAAGATCAAGATGAAGATCAACCAACCAACAATTTTGATTTTGATTCCGATTCCGATTCCGATTCCCAATCTGCAAGATTAAACAAAAACCTCTGCTACAGCATCATGGGTAAGCAAATAGTGTAATCGGATGGCTTAAGATGAACGATTATGGAAGTTGATCTGTATCCGTCAATGGAGTAACGTTATTAATTACAGTAATGGTTCACTTAGATTTGTTATTCTTGCTCTTGGTGGGTTTCATCGACTTCCAACCATACAATAAAAATGTGGTATCGATCGCGATCGCAGGAACGGTCGCGGTAATACGGTAACACAAATGATGCGTTGATCTCGGACTGGGTCGCGGTGATCACGGTAGAAAATTTTAAAAACTTATAATTATTTATTCAATAATTTTTATGTGCTAATTCATAAAAAATCAGAACTTAAGTTGAAAACAAACTAATAATAGAAACTAATAAAAGTGGCACATAGTACATAAATTGTAAAAAAATAAAAGTAAATAAATAAATAAATAAAGGTGGGTCCAAAAGACAAGAATTTGTGAGGACATGGGTAAAGTAAAAAAAAATATAAAATATTTTAAAGAACAATTACATGTTCACTTGACCACACAGTTGTCCCACACTCCCAGCTCATCAACCTTTCACCTTCTCCCTCTTTCTCTTTCTAATTCTTTATCATGCAGTCACCAGAAACAATGGAGCTGCCACAAAATTCAAGCTATTTATTTGCGTTCTGACTGAATATCTCCTGTATCACCTGAAAATGCGGTGTTTTCAAAAAAAACCCGTTACAAAACGGGAAATCTCGTATCGGCAGGCTCGAAATCCGTTAAGTCTCGGCCGCATCGCGACATAACGGGCGAGTTTTTATACCATGCTTCCAACTACATTTATATCTGCTGAGGAAATTATAAAATTAAGGGAAGCCAAGTAGTATTATTAGAAATTCCTAAGTTGATGTGTACATCAAATTACCAATTACTATTTCACAGTAATTGTAAAAAAGGAAGATGGATGATAGAAAATGAAGGAAGAGAGAGGAAAAATGATACCAGTTTGGATAAAGATCAAAGAAAATATCTTAATTATCCAAAAAAGAAAATTTAATAAAAATTTATTACCTATAAAGCAGAACCGAGCCAATTTTAGCAGACAATGACAAAAATTTGGACTATATTGAGTTAATTAAAAGGTTAGACTATTTTGAAAGATCCCTTAAAAGTGGGATTATTCCTGTAAATTTTTCCTTTATTTTATTTATAAACGTTTTGTGCTATAGAATTTCATCTAGCGTTTTTCATAGATATTTATAATTTTTTATATTCAATGTTTACAAATTTGATTTTTTATTTTTATTTACAATTTCTTGTATAATTTCGTTACATTTTTATAAAAATCCTGGCTATATTTTAATTTTTACATGGTTTTTTTTTTTTTTTTTACTTTGTCTTTGCTTTTGGTTTTCATTTAGGAGTATTTTAATATTGATTTTGTTAAATTTTGAATTAGATCCACTAAGCTATTTTTTTTTTTTAAGATTTGGATGATTTTAAGTGTCCTTCCAACTTCCTGTTTTTGGATGGATTTTGGTTTTTCTTTATAGTTTTTTTTTAATGTTATAATGATTTTTTTTTTTTAAATTAGATCTTATCTTTTTTTATGTGTTGATAAATATTGTATTTGACTTCTCTTTATTTTTTGATTTTGAATTATTTTTTCCTTTTTTTTTCATTGCCTTGATTTTTTGCATTAGGTAGTATTTCTCCAATGCAATTTATACTTATATTTAATCTGATTTAAATTAAACGTAGAGCAATCCAAATTTACAATAAAACAACTCTTTATTTAAAAACATTTAAATATTTAACCAACAAGTGCACAGGCTAAATTCTAGTTTTATACATGCTTGGAAATCTACTTATTTGGAAAGTTTATATCTTTAAATATTCCTATGTTTAGAAAGTCTATATTGGAAAGTACAAATTTGGGAAGTCAATTTTGGAGAGTGATGAATTTTAACGAAGTCATATTTTGGCATGTTTAAATTAAGTAACTATTTCAGAAGCATGTTTGCCTAATAAAAGAATTTAACATGTCTTGCAGTTATATGTACTTAGCATTTTTGCTAACACGTATTCCTATTTGTTTTTGGTTCGCCCTGTTTACCAATTTTGGTAAGCATTCGTGGTGATTTCACGTGGAGTAATAATATAAAGTTGGTTTTAATTTCCGCTACTAAATTAGTGGGTTTGAGTTAGCCTTACGTTTTCACGTGGCGGTAATACGCCTAATTCTATCTCTACGGTATTTTATACATACCATTCTAGTATATTCGTAAAGGGAGATTTGGGGTGTTACAGCACCTATCCATGGTGTGGCTCATGGAGTCCCTCTTTGTTTGGGTGAATGGAAGGGGACGGTGGACTTGACAGTCATGAAAATGGATGACTTTGATCTAATGCTTGGGCTAGAGTTCATGAACTTAGTGATCCATGGACTTTTCAAAGGGCCGAAACCATGACTATCGAGAAGGATCAAGGGGCTTGGACCGTTCCTATCACTCGCGAGGAGGTCAAAGCCAAGATGCGGTGAGCCATTCTCGGAAAGGCATAAAAAATGGGTAAGCAACATCCTTGAATGTTGATGAATGTTGATGAAGAGCTTCACTGAGAACAAGAGGTTAGTGTAACTCGAGGATGCAAAGTTCATAAGGCCATCCAAAGCACCATATGGAGCACCCGTGCTTTCCTACGCAAGCACGATAGGAGCTTGCGTATGTGCATCGACTATCAGGCACTCAACAAGATTACTATAAAGAACAAGTATCCAATTTCGTTAGTCACAGACTAGTTCGACCGCTTGGGTAAAGCCAAGTACTTCTTCATTAAACTTGACTTAGCAAGTGCGCATTGCTGATGGGGATGAGCATAAAACGGCATGCGTCACTCACTATGGTTCGTATGAGTTCTTGATCCCTTTGGCCTTACCAACGCCCTAACTAAATTTTGCACTTTGATGAACAAAATCTTTCGGTGCTGCTTAGACAAATTTGTCGTCGTCTATCTTGATGATATTGTCGTGTTGCAAGACCATGTGCAACACCTAAGGCAAGTGTTCAAGGTCTTGCATGAGAACGAGTTGTATGTTAAGAAGGAGAAGTGCTCGTTCGCTGGGGGAGGTGTCTTATTTATGGCAACGCATCTGGGAAGATCGTGATGGAACATGACAAGGTGCGCTACATCAATGAGTGGGAAGAGCCCTACAATGTCTCTGAGCTAGCCAACTACTACCGCCGCTTCATTAAGAGTTATTTGACACGGCAACATCAGTCAATAAAACAGTTACCAAAGAGCATCTTTTAGCACTGACTAGCCAAAGCATTAGAACATCACACGAATGCCTCTTATTTTGCTATTGAAGGGGTGCTCATGCAAGAGGGGCATCTCGTAACCTATGAGTACGCAAGCTATGAGTACGCAAGCAATAATACCGAAAAGAGGTATCCGGTGCACGACAAAGAGATGACAATTATCATTCACGGCAAGCGGATTTGGAGGCACTATATGCTTAGGAGTCGGTTAACTACAACGACGTCGCAACAAGCTACTTTCAAAATCAAAAGAAGCTAAGCCTCAAGCAAGCTCGATGGCAAGACTTCTTGGTTGAGTTCGATTATGCCATGGAGTACAAGTCGGGCAAAGCAAACGTTGTTGAGAACGCTCTTAGCCCAAGGCTATGCTTGCTAGTGTTAGCATTATAAGCAAGCGACATTATTAATCGGATTAAGGATGGCATCACTCAAAATCCTATGGCTAAAGGACTTTTGGAGTTCACCAAGGAAGGAAGGAAGGAAAAAGATGGCATTCTCTATACCGTCGAATGACTTATCTTTGTGCCTGAGTGGGACAATCTTAGGTGGGGATGCGCTAAAGGAGTGCCATAGTACTATGGGGGATGGGACTTACTATTGGCCTCACATGAGGGGTGATGTAGAGGCCTATATAAGGACTTGTCTTGTGTGCCAACAAGAGAAGATTGAGCAACGAGTGCCGACTGGTTTGTTTGAACCCTGCCGTTATCGGAACGGCCTTGGGAAAGCGTTTCGATTTATTTCATCTGGTACGGCTCTTGATCGTTTTTTCAAATATGAGAGTTACATACCGGCACCCAAGGATTATACAGCTTAGTAAGCAGCCATGCTCTTTTTCAAGCATATTGTGAAATATTAGGGCTTGCCAAGAAGCATCATCGGCGAGCGTGAACCAAGTTAACTGGGAATTTTAGACGGAGTTATTCAAGCTTCTTGAATCAGGTCTTCACTTCTCCATGAGCTTTCACCCCAATGCTTTGTTGGAACTGTACTTAAGGCACTTTATTAGTCCAATAATGAGATTAGGCCAAGTTGATGGATGTTACTCGAGGCAACAAGGGCCCTTTGATGCTAGTCATGGGCCAACAATCCTTAACACCACAAGAAGTCTTGCCACCGAGAGGCTTAGCTTCTTTTGATTTTGAAAGTAGCTTGTTACAATGTTGTCGGTGTAGATGGTGAGCCTAGTCCCAAGCAAGTAGTGCCTTCAAATCCGCAAGCAGTGAATGGTTGTTGTCATCTCTTTGTCGTGCCGCGGATACCTCTTTATGGTATCATTGAGCTTGCGTGACTCGTAGGCTATGGGATACCCTCTTGCTTGAGCACCCCTCCAATAGCAAAATCGACGGCATCCGTGTGAAGTTCAAATGGCTTTGAGTAGTTGGACAGTGCTAAGACGGGCTTTTCGGTGACTACTTTCTTCAAATAATCAAAGGCCCTTTGACACCTTTCATCCGAATTCTTGGGCTCCCACCCAACGATGGAGCTCACCTTGTCATGCTCCATCATGATCTACGTGGTGAGTCCAAATAAGGAGTCATCGCGATAAACAACAACAAATTAGTCTAATAAGGGCTGGAAGATCTTGTTCATCAAAGTGCAAAATGTAGAGGGGGGTTGGTGAATCCAAAGGGCATCACTAAGAACTCATACGAACCATAGCGAATGACGCATGCCGTTTTATGCTCATCCTCTTCGGCTATGAGCACTTACTGTTCCGGTGAGCTACGGTACTTGAGTCTTGGGATCCTTAACGGTTTATCAACCAATTAAGTACGAATGGCAAATTAGCTAACCCGGGGATAACCGCTCTGGTGCTAACGTCAGCAATTTGATGAGAAGAATAGAGAAGAGATGAGAGAGTGTTTAAGAGAGAGAGAGATAGAGAGTTAGAGAGATAAAGATCGTACCTTAATAATGAATTATGCTTGGGTATTTATAAGAAAACAACCAAGCTAGTGCCACCTATCGACATAGGTGGCAAGTTGACTTCATAGACAGCAGGTGCCTATGTGGTGGGAAGCAGCTCTCCACGTGGTCGTGATGAAGGCCGTTATGGAGAGTACGCCGATATACGTAATAATGGAGAACTAACAGCGTAACGTATTTTAGTGGACAAATCCTAACGGTGTCGGCACTATCCCGTACAACTAGCCCCCCCCCCCCCCAAGTGAGGACATATGTGTGGCGTTCTCGCTTGTCATAGGTTGTAAAGATGAAAAGAGCGGGACGTGCCGACATCAGGCTTAGAAATTAGAAAATCTCCAATTTGCCCCCAAAGTGAAAAATTAAAAATTCTCCAATTTGCCCCCTAAGTGAGCAAATTAAAAACATTGATTTGCTCAATTACACATTAGGCCGAGATTAAAAAATACATTACGCTGTTAGTTCTACCTTGATTTGTTCAATTACATTGATTTGCTCAATACCCCGACTTAGTCATACTTAGCTTTACCCAAGCAGTCAACCAAGTCAGCGCTTTGCTTCCTCTTATATTCTAAGTGAACACCACATTTACAATAACACAATAGTGCAGTGTTTGGAGGCCCAAATAAAGTCCAAATGGACCCAAATTTGGGGTCTGGCGTTTTAGGGTCCAATGATCATGGTGAAGTCAGTTTTCGAAGGTGGGGCTTGGAAAATTCAAAATTGCAGTATGAGGTTCAAGAAATGACTGTTGGCCTCTAGAACTCTCTAAGGCAATCTTTTACATACTCTTTGAGCTAGAATTGTATAGAGTTCTCTAGCATCTTGTACATAAGAGAGAAGTACTTAGAATTGTGTATAGGTCTCTATGACTTGTGTATGTAGAACCCTCCATTTGAGGAGGGTAATAACATTCTAGATAGGAAGTCTCTAGGTTGTAAGGAGGACTGCGAATAGGGATATTCCCCCTTATTTTTGCATCATCCACACATTTGTAAACTCTCTCTTACATATCTTCTTACTTGCTTTCTTACTTGTGTTTTTAAGCTTTCACATTAAACTTTGAAGCATCATCACTTAGCCTTGCCAATTACTTCGGGGAGTCTTGACTAGAGTCTAACGGGTGGTGATTATAGTAGGCCGCGTGC